>NW_015374058.1:199695-243749 GCF_001272555.1 Dufourea novaeangliae | reverse complement strand
AGCTGTCATTCTTCAAGTTCCTCATATCCAGTAGCGCTGCAGTTTTCCACAACGGTGACAGGAAACGCACGACATACCGCATAGAAAGTGAAAGGGACTCAGCTTTTCAAAGAAAAGGGAATCAGCTTGTCATTGTGGTGGTCTCCCTATCTCGCGCATCGATCCATCCGTTTCCATTCCCAAATGGGAACACTTTTCCGTACGTCCATTGTTATTCCTTCACCGTTCGAATGTTTCTTTCCTTTCGAAACATTAAACAATAAACAAGGCACTGTGGGGGCTTCTAACGATTACCAACTTCGATCCCCATTCGTTAATAATCACAATCGTCGCGTGGTCCATTTCCTTATAGTTTTACTCTCGAAAACTGCGTTCGATTATCGAGAACAACAAACTAATCGGTGAAAGGTTCAAGAGGTCACGAGCCCCGTTTCTAGTTTTAGTCGATGCTTTCAGGTCACCGTCGCACCGCAAATGTTTTACGATCTTTTTTTTTTTTCTTTCTGTTTCAGGTAAGCATCCACGGATCCCTATAACGTTGCGTTCAACCGCTGATTCACAGTGCTCGAGGTGAACGTTGCCGAGCGTATTCGCGAGTCGATGTAAAACGCCGCTCGTTAATTGGAAACGCCAATAGTCCAGCCCACGATCAAGGGTAAAGTGTCTAATGCTTCCATCGCTCGCGCCGATGCTCGTGAGAACGTCCGACTAGAACCCATCGGATCGAAACTAGTATTTCCCTCGGTTGAACCGTGCAAATAAACGTTCTTTTTTCGTTGATACGAGCAACCTCGAATAACCATTTTTTAATCGGGGTTAAGTTGAACAGAATTCCGATAACGATCAAGCTAATGTCGGATTTGGACAGAATTTTACAGAACAGTAGCACCTACGAGCGTTATCCTGATTATTATACACTTAACGAGATTAATCACTTCCTAGAATTGAATGTGTCAAACTGTCACAAGGGACAAATCAAGGTCAACCCTTGAAGTACGAACCGTCAAAGACGGCGGCAGAGTCAATCCTGACCAATATCAAAATCTCGAAATATTTATTTCATCGATGTACAAAAAATTCGGTAGTTCTGCTTACCGATGGGTCACCGGTGACTCGGCCATAGGACCCCAAACATTTATATGCTCTTATCCAGGTCCCAGTTTCGCAGATCCTCCAGCCAAATCGGTATCAAATTCCGCGTAAATTTCCACACTGTTCGAAACTCATTTGTCTCGTAAATTCTCTTCAACACCTCTCGGTGTTTTTTTCCCGCTCTCAGAATCGATCTCTTCTGTTTCGAGATCCTCTTTTTTTTTTTTCTTCTTCCGGACGGCATTAGCAGCAGGCGCGGAAGGGTGCGTCGACGTTCTTCTGTCGATCGATCACTCGATATACGAGGAGGCGATAGAATCGGCCTGGCCCGTTGTATTTTTATCGGTACCGTGGATCTCTCTCCGTCGGGGCAATCCCCGCGGTACGTCGGGGCGAGCACACATCGTCGAGAAGAATCGATTTCCCGGCGACACCTTGAACCATTTTTCCCCAGCCAGCGGCGGCGGCAGCAGCAGCGGGATCGAGCGAAATCTCTCTTTCTCTCTTGCTTCTCGCGAGCCACACATGGCTGAAAACCGCGCCGTCGCGATTTCATTTAATTCTGGCGTGTCCGTCCGAGCCGAGATTTATAACCGCGGGGCGTGAAAATTGCTGCGAATTTCACGAGCCTGGTGGGGGCAACGAGATAAAAAATATGTAGCATTCCATTTAACAAAATTCAGATCACCTTTGTTTCTAGCAAAAATATGAAAAATATGAAAAATACAAAAACTTTAGATACGCTATCATTTTACTAGTAGAATATACTACAACTTCCTCCTCTTCGGTTTTTTTTTCTAATGTTCACCGTTTACGAAAAAAATGATGGTACAAATTATCACGAACACCCTGAATATGTATACATATATTGTACACTAGAAATTGTAAAATCAAAGTGAAAAGGGACGGTTAAAGCCAGCCAGCCTTCGTAAGACGGTTCGAAAAGTCGGAAAAAAGAAAAGAACACAAAAACACAAACGAGGCGGGAAAAAGGAATCGTGATATTGAGGGGGGGGGGCTGGTGACGCGCGATCGAACCGTGGGGGTTCTTTCGGCCCCGCGCGCATGTCGTCTCTGCCTAAACGGGGTGTCCTTGTCGTCATGGTAACCTTTACGGCGAGGAAGAGGGTGCTATCACTCCGATTCCAGGTGAGACAGAGAAATACAGAGGAGACGGGTAGGGAGAGACCGTGGGGAGGACGAGATTGTTCGTCCCGTCCTCATTGTCGTTTGTAGATTGCGGATTCTTTATGCAAATTCCGATTTTGATTAGATTGATTTATTGAACTGCAATTACGGTAGACATTCGTTTCCTTTATTAACCCTTTAACGTTTGTTAAAACCCATTAAACCCATTTGTGAAACAGCGAATTATTTCTGTAAAGATATCGATGTTTTTTTTATTAATTTTATCCAGTCTTTGAAAAACCAAGTTTACAGTGTCTTGTAATAACCGTTTTGTTTTTCTTTTTTGTATTCTTCATACATGTTTCATGAAGTTTTGTTAGTCGTCCGATTTATATTTTATATAGACATGCTCAGGTTTTTCTTTTTCTTGTATTCTAATGGGAATTCTTCCGTGAATTAAATAATTAACGTCACATCTAAAAAATCGTATTTCCAGGGATTTTGACGTGAAAATACAGAGGAGGTGCGCACGTATTGGGACCATTTTTGAGTTAACTAATCGCGAGTATGGGCGTTAAAGTTTTAAACATATACTCTAGTATTAATTATTGTCAGCTCTATATATTAATATCAATTAATGCCCGTTTGCGCTTTGAAAATTATCTATAGACATTATGTACCTTGATAATTCCAGAATAAGTTCATACGATCGTTTTTTTTTTGTATAAGAAAAAACAATTTATTTCTGACCATTTAGCCTTCCAAATTTTGATTCTGGGCCACTGTGCGTAGGCTTGAAGTATGTACATGGGCTTCGAGCATGACCCCATGTTCGTCGTCGAGTAGGAGTTTAATGGGATTGTGTTTTGAAATTCGTGCGAAAGTTTCTCGAGAGTGAGATTCGAAGAGGAATCGAGTCGGAAATTTTGTGTTTGTTCGACGGGAATAGTTTGTGTCCCATTACTAATGCGGTTATGGTCTTCTGGTTTCTTCGGTAATCGATGCAGGAAGATTCGAGACGGAAAACAGTGAATTATTCATCCGTATACCCGAAGTTATTCGGTTTGATTACTGTGCGCAGGAGCGGGTTACATTTTTCTTGGAATAAAAGACAACCAGTCGGGAATTATGTAACGCAACTTCTTTTCGCGACGTTTATTTAATCGGATAAATATTGGGCTTTTTGTTTTGAGAATAGAGCTATTCAATACCATTAATAATGCCAACTATATGTTAAATATTTTTCGTAATAAACAAAGTACCCACCCGTAAAAATGGTAAAAATGGTAAAAGTTGCAGATATGTCAGTTATCTTTAGCAGGCTAGAGTAATCCCAAGTAGTACAAAAATGTTTTTCAAATATTGAAAAAATATTCTTTTAGCCACGCTTTTTAATACGAAGTAAATATTGAAACCAAATATTGTATACATATACAGGAAATATAAACTAAATATTCGTAGAATATAAAAGAAATATTTAAAAAATATGAGTTGAATATTTAGACAATAGTAAATAAATACTAAGCGTGAAAAGAATGTTTAAAAATTAACATTTTTTTCGTAATATGAAATAAACATTGTATGTATATTTAAATATTAAAAAGAGATTGAATCTCTTTTTAATATCGGATGAATATGTATTCAATATTTTGTGGTACTAGGGGTTCTTCCTAAATCAAAACAACAATGTAAACACACCAAATCCTCATTGTCTTGTATACATACCTGGCCAAGGTATTCAACGTCATTTTTCTCGTATCCTACACGAAAATTTCAATTCACCCCCACCCCCCCTTTTTTTTTCTGCGGCCACCGTGGCGAAACAATTACCGTTCCGCCACATCGCTGTATACAAAGTTTTCATTGAAAACGGGGCCGAGTCTGTGCCGCAGTTGAAATTCGGTTCTCGACGTGTACGTACATACACGTCGGACAATTTTGAACAGGCGCCTGTATTTTCCATGACCACGTTACTTTATCCCATCCCAATTTCATCGCGAACCGAACGACGCGTCGCGATTCTCGGTTTTCGTTCTTCCGCGGCCCGTCGATCAATCGCAACAGGTGCAAAAATTTCGAGGAAGTGACTCCTCGAATCGCCAGAGGGTTAATTAACTTTGCCCCTTTGATCGAACTCTTTCTCTTCGTCTCTTTCTGTTCCTGGGAAATTGGTTCACGACGAGGTAGGATTTTTCATTTTTCTTTTTTTCTTCTTCGACTGACGTCAAACCGATGTTTGACTTTTTACCGTGGCTTTTAGTTTCACTTTACTCGATCGATTTTTGTTGGTCACTGACGATTGTGTTGGAAATATGGTGGATAAGGGAACTGTTCCGTTTGCGTGTGGTTTTTATAATCTGGCGGGTAGATGAGGGATGTTTGCACGGATGTAGAATGTTGTTGAATTTAAATCAGTAAAATATTTGTTATTTTAGGCTGATAATAAAATCCCTTAGATTAGACTGTGTCGTCGCAATTGTTGTATTAATTCTTTTTTCCCAGAATCTTTTCTGTCAAAATTATCGATACCTGTAATTATTAATTTCTACAATCTCGATAAAAAATATCGCCCATTCCTGGTTCAAGCTCGCCACGGATTTCTCCAAGGATATCGACCCGTGGCCGACTCGTCGAGATATCTCGAATAATGTCTGGGTGGCCGAACCCCCGGTTGGACCACGTAGACAATCGATACCCGAAGGCTGGCGTTAATCTTGTCCCCTTCCCATCTCCCCAATAATTAGGTGGCAACGGTCTGTTTCTCGGATATTGACTTGGCGGACGCGACCGATAGTTTACATGCGTTCACGGACGATTTCGTGGTACGTAGCTACGATACTAACGCATTACGAAGCCGGCATAATACAGCAACTGGTTCTGCGATTGCCTAATTCAACCCCTTTAACTGTCGTCGATTTTCGGACGGTGATACGAACAGTGAAATTGATGGTGGTGAAATAACACTCGAACGGTGTCGACAGTGATGAGTGGATTACGAATGTTTATGTTAATACACTGCATGGCATAACTATAAAACCACCCTGAAATTTTCAACCCTTATGTATTGTGGTTCAAATAAAAATGAACCACTTTGTTTTCTAGGGAATATAATCTATTCTTTATTGGAGAAACATTATTTCTCAACACGATTTCAGATGTGCCGTACTTGGTCCGTTTTTTATTCAATCGCAATACATAAGAATTGAAAATTTTTGGGTGGTTTTATCTTTAAGGGCTAATTTGCAAGAATCAACACTTTCTATTTTCTTTCACCGATTCTTGGCAATCGATGCCCAAAAAAATCGAGAAATCTCAGAGTAAAAGGAAACGTATCATTACTTACGCTACTCTGTATATTCCGTGAATTGTTCGTACCGGGAAAGATTGGCTGCTCAAGGTCACCGAGACCACCACTACTCCCCACCACCGTACCATCGATCTCCTCTCTTCCTGCTCTTCCTTTCCACCTATCGTTGAGCTTACGACAGAGATGTGCTATATTGATTCCAATATCTATAATGCTTATCGATATATACTTTTTTTTTGTTAAATATCGACACATGAAAAATATTGTTCAAGAAGTATCGATACGAAAATTACATCAATTTACCAATTCAAAAATAATCTGCGTATATGCAAGAGAATATCGTTCCGGATCAAAAAGATATTTCTAAAATAAATGCTTTTGCATGGTATTAAGAAATTATATTATTTAAATTAAGATTTAAAGTATTGAAATGAAAACAAGTATATTAATTTTCAAATAATATTTATCTATTATTAGGAAATATACATAAAAAAAACGTATCAATTCCAATCTTCTAAAGACAAGCCTTGGACGAGAGAAATCTCTTCTAAAAAAGATTCATCTTTCCACGGCGACGGATGAACGCGTCGGAGGAGTGATTCCATTAACGGACACGCGTCTAGGGAACGTGAGGCACTCTAGGGAGTTGGGGGCGAGAGGGTGCGAAGTTGGTCGTCGAATTGGTCAAAAGAAAGGGTACAAAATGTAGTAGAGAAAGAGAGGGAGAGGGTGGCGAGGCTTGTGGAAGAAAAATGAGAGAGGGGATGGATGGACGAGGATATCCAGTGTCGTAAAGTGGGTCGACTAATTATCCAGGTGAGGATCGAAGTGTGCCTTTGACGGGTCCGACAAAAGTAAAGTCGAGGAACGAGAAGAGTAACGGTTGAAATTCGTGGGCGAGAATCTGACGATGCGATCTCCTTTTTCTCGGGTTGTCGTTTTGTTTTTCTACTGTTTTCTACTATTTCCATGTAGCTGCGACGATGGGCGGTGTATTGGCCGGAAGTGTATATACAGGGTGTCCCATTTAAATCGATCCACTCGAAAATCTCTAAAACTGTCGACGATATTATAAAATTATTCAGACAAGAGTCAAATGGTATCAGGCGGCATACTTTCTGACGCGGAACTTTTTTCTAAATAGACGTGTAGAGGTCAGACGAAGGTCAACTTTGTTTTATTAAGATCGGTTTGTTAGTACAACAGTTACGGTTTATTGAAAAAAAAGCTGGACACTATATGCCACATAGCTGTAGAATAAACAATTTTAAATACTCTTCAAAATCCTTCGAGACACGTTGATATATCACTAAACACTACAAAGCATATCCAACTACCAACAAAATCCGAAATGTTACTCCAAAAGGTGTCCAATTTCGCGTGGAATGCTCCAATAGTTTCCTATTGGTGTATTCGTCGCGTGTCTAGCATCTTACTTCGCTACCCCATCATACAACCCTTTCCTCTACAACTTGATCCCACCCACCAAACCATAATCTACATCGAAACAAATTTTCTCATTTTTGTTACGGAATTTTCCTATTTAACCCATATTCCAATGCTATGGAATCTAGCAGGAATCCTCTGGTGGGGCGGTGGGAGGGGCAGGGGCAGAAAATCCGTCGTCGGAGCTGGTGGGGGGCAGTCCTTGAGCCGCGGGCTAACAAGTGGAACGCCCGAGAGAGGCTCTCGAAGGATGGGGCCGGCCGAGGAAACCGAGAAAAAGACCCAGGGTCCGGCAAGCCGTGACGGCGAATCGCATAACTGCATTAATCCGTCCCCGTACCCGGCGGGCTTCGGATTTGCGTCGTCTCGCGACACGTCTTGGTCTGCACGCGTTCCGGTTACGTCCAGAACCGGCGCGAACTGTGCGACAACTCGCCGCGACCTTAATATCGGTCGTCTCTCGCGATGAAAGTGGGTCCCCTGATTCGTTTTTCTGCTGTCGCTGAATTGTATAAGGGAAAGGTGTCTAAAACGATCCCTTTATGGCGTAATTTATATAAAAAATACAAATGATCATTATTTAAATAAAAGTAAAACAGTTTTTGTAAGTTAGTCTATTTATCTTATCATTGGATTAAATGACATTTAGCTACCTGATCAATTATATTTTTTATTCGCATTTTTTTGAAGGCATACTTAAGGATCATTTTGTAATGTGTGTGTATAAAATGATCCCGGGGCGAATCTGCCGGCCGAGCGCTCTGATTGGACGGGCTTTTTCGTTAATATCTCGTTAACATTGCCTCGAATAACATTTTTTTTGTAAGGAAAACGTTCTTTCAAATCACCCTAGGAACCCCTCATTTTCGGGAGTCGAAACTATTTTTGGATACCTTGCATACGTTTGTTTTTACTTTAAGCACAATACGTAAGAATTGAAAATTTTCAGGTAGTTTTATAGTTATGCCACGCAGTGTATTAGGTATCGAAAACACGTTCCCACGACTGTTGGATTCCATAAAATTGTACTAAAATTGTTAAGAATTTGTTCGTTGGTTACGTAAATAAACAAATTCTGTAACAATTTCATTGTAGAACGGAGAATCTTCGAGGGAGTCTTGAATAATGTTACAGGGTGGTTCCGAAGGAAACAAGAATTTTCGATTTCCCGAGGAAACAGCCACGGAAAAGCCGAGCAGCGGTTTCGGTATCGAACGAAATTTTCCGGTATGTGGGTTAATTGGTTTTTGCGTCGCCTACCACACACCGTCCGTTGCGTCGTCTGCGGCAATTTACGTCGGCCAGGGGAGGGGTACACGATCGATCGATCGAAATTCTATTGGATCCCCCGGTCGCCTGCTGGTGCAATCACTGGACGGCTGATTCGCCGGTTTTCTTCGACACGGTCTGTGCTCCTCGACGACCTTTCGTCGTTGGTCGCCAACAGAATTTCTAATCTGCGACATTGACATGTTCTCTGACGTTTTTTACTATCCAATCTAAGGATACATTTAAATAATTACGATTTTTGTCCAACAAATTTCATTACATGTTCATTATCAGATTTTTATATTACACTTTCTCGATAATACACGTGAAAGACAGTTCATCTCTCTCCCTCAGAACGGAAGAAGATCCTTTATTTCTATTTAACCCCTTGGCCTACGATTTTCTTGACGCCTGCAAACTCCAGGATTACATTGTTGTCGATAGTTTCCCAGAAACAAAAGGAAATCTGTACTTATCGCAACTGTATTTTTACCGTAAATGTTAAGAATTAAAGAAAACCGAATAATATTCTTTTATGTTGAAACGATTTTGAAATCGTCAACACGAGTCTGACTCGATATTATATGACAATGGGTTACCACTAAAACTACCGAAACCCTTTAAAAATATAGTTATAGAAACGAACTATAGATATTTAATACTTCGAAGATATTGTTTCAGTTCTCAGCGAACGGTTTCAAAGTCACAAGATTTTTGTATCTTCGATTTGCTCCCCTCTAAAGTTTGGTATTTCTAAGTCCAGATATTTATTATAGATTCATAGATATAATATTCGAATTTTCCAGAAATTCGTTGTACGATCTGTTACGGAGAATATGGGGTTCGTTAATATTAATTAACATCTGAGTCGCCTACGGGCCCATCGATCGACGGAATTTCATGGAACCGGTGTGTCGAGATCGTGGAACGAATCGAAAGCAGGAAAAAGCCCGCGGGATCCACTCGTTCCGCGTGGATACGGATAAAACGATCGAGAACTGGGCACGATCCCATAAATCAGACACGGTAGAATCGGGCCGGGGGATTGGTAATAATGTCGGGTTCTAACCGAATTATTGGGGGTGAAATGGGGGAGGGGGGGTCACTGCACCGACACCATCGTTCGCGTCGATATCGATACGTAATTAATGCAGAAACCTCGTCGCGCCTCCGAAACGGAAAGAGGAATTATAATCCCCTCGTGATACGAAGGAAATTTCGCGGGAATAATTGAAACCTAATCGGGAGTAATGGGTGTGTGTATCAAGTATATTGTACAACGGGACAGTATATTCGTTCTGGATTAATTTCCGACGGGAAGCTAGTGCTGGCGCAAAATCGGAATGCTAGGCGATCGGGGTTATGCTAGTGTGACGGTTTCAGAAAATCGGATTTTTCTTTTTTGCAATTTGCAATTGCAAATTAAACCTTTTGTTTGGGAAGGCGCCATTTTTTGTATTTCTCAAATTTTTTTGCATTATTCTGGTACGGGCTATAGTTACACATACAAATTAAGAAAATATTTGTTTTTTTTTTTTATTTCACAGAACCACAAGATTCTATATTATTTTCGTTAGGACGCTCTCACAAACGAATTGTTACTTTTAAAAAATACATTCTTTTTACTTTATAAAAATACAGCATACTTTACAAATATTATTTAGTAAATATATATATATATTATTCAAATTGATAAGTTCAATAGTTTTTCTTTTAAAAATTCCGACAAATTGCCTTATTATATAACCATCACACTAGCATAGCCCCTTAAAATTGAAACGAACACTCGTCTCTGTGGAAAGTTTGGAAATTCTTATTACGCGTCCATTCACAAAAAAACTAATAACATTAGAATATGCTCCACTCGATACAATTCAAGCCTCCTCTGAAATATTTTTTCCTACGAGTAACAATAGCGAGAAAATCAATATGTCAAAATCAGGCGAGAAACCCTGTATATTATTCGTTTTCTTCGAGCCTACGTGAAATACTGTATCGCTGGTATTACCGTTTCGTACTTAGAATAAATGTAACAGATGTCATAAAAATAGACTTCCTTTTGTATCTGGGAAAATATTAACGATAAAGTAATACTTGAGAGTGAAGTCGTAAAAGAAATCGTATGGCAAGGGGCTAATCAGTCGGGACCAACGTAATCGGAGCACCCCCGAGTCATCCAATAAAATATCTTCCGAGGGGTCCAAAGTTCGTTGTTAGCAGAGGACCTCGCGGAAAGCGCGTGATGTGCGTGTCCTCGACACTCGAGTGTCACCGATTACACCGAGGGTGTTTATGCGGTCAAGGGAATCCCCGGGGAAAAAGGGACTTGTCGCTCGATACCGGGGCCGAGGGTGGCCCCACAAAGGGCAGGAGCCCTTCTACGTGTGGGTGAGAACTTTGTCAATTCTCCTTCACGGCGGTAATAAGTTCTCGCGAGAGAGCTGGTGGTTTAGTGGCTGCTGGTGAAAAGGGGCGAACTAGCGAGCGAAACGATCGATCGTCCTTGCAGGGCTACGCCATGGTAATTCTTGCGTTTCGTTTGCTACCCCTCCGATCTAGGCTGAGAACTGAGCGCAGCGTCGTTGCAAATTTGTCGCCTTCTGGTTCCATTATCGTTATCGTTATTTATGATATTAATAACATTGTGGAGGGTTAATACGTCGATCGACACTGGTCGCTAGCGTAGGACGCTGTTGAATTACACGAAAAGACGTTCGATTTCTGAAGAATGAATACTGTTGTGGACCTAGTTCCAGAAGCACTAGCAGATAAACATCGTGTAATAAGTTTGTTATGATAAACATTTACGGTTTGTTCTACACGATTATTGTCCAGGCGTCATTCCCACCAAGGGAGGAGGGGGGACCTGTCAAACACATACTTTGCTGCCCCTCCCTTTTTGTTACTGAGGCTCGGGCTTCGTACAAACAAAATTACGGGGGTCTGAAGCATTTCCGCCTATAAGAATATTGTCACGGACCCGAATTCGGGACAATAATCGAGACGTGTTAATTTGTTCTCTGAAGAATAAAGGGTAATGGTCCTCTTATCGGTACATCTGTTGATTGCATCCATGTAAGTTTGCAGTAAATCCTCGATGAGTGTTCGAAGTCTCCTTGATATTGACAATGATAGGTTCCCAGGTGTAACGTTGACTTTTTAACGAGGTTCAACACAGTGATAGAGCTTGGAATACCGAAGCCGATGCTATTTGTTTCAGCCCCATATGGCCATTAGTTTATGAAATATTTACTGTTCAG
The DNA here is from genome assembly GCF_001272555.1 of Dufourea novaeangliae. Lineage (NCBI taxonomy): Eukaryota > Metazoa > Arthropoda > Insecta > Hymenoptera > Halictidae > Dufourea > Dufourea novaeangliae. Next base: position 232,247 of record NW_015374058.1, on the reverse strand, counting down.
TGTCGAGGGGATTTCGAACACTCATCGATGACTTACTATATATAGGGAGGATTCATGATCGTGTCAGGTTGGAAAACGATCTATTCTCGGTAAGTTTAAAAAAGTAAAGAACAGAAATATCTGTTTCTCGTCTGTAGAGGTGGACTCTGTGTGTCACGGGACACGAATCGATCCCAATTGTCCCCGGCTATATCGGGTAATAGGATTTTAGCGATCAAACACATTGGGACGTGTCCCGTCTGATTCGAGCATCTTGTCACGAACTGTCCTTCCGCGGAACACAGGGTCCGTTGACGTCGAATGTTATCGACAGCTCGAAGGGATGAAGTACTTGACTGTTAGATGCCCCCAGAGTCTCCTGACCTGTCGGATTCGTCCTCTAGGAGGGCTCGAACCAAAGATAGGCTTGTTTCGGTCCTCGAATCCTTGCTTCGTCAATTCGACGATAACCACCACGATACTTCCGCCGACATTTTTAATTATACACGATTTGATGATCGTAAAAAGTAGTTTTTAAATAAATATTCGATACACGTTCACCAGAGTTAGGGGTCAAAGACAAAGGGTTGAAGAATTGTGACAGTCTTATTGATTCGAAATGTTCTACTTGACGAGGCATTAGACGACTAAAGTGAACGGTTTTTTTTTTTCCATTGAATCGAAGAGTGACAAGAAATTGAAATAATTTTCACGTTTTAACCCTTGTGTGGGCAACCAAAATATTCACAGTTACGGAGCAATCGGAATACTTTTATTTTGACAGATTAGATAAACAAGATAATTTTACCTTCCACTCCCGAGTAATCTTCAAAAGCGTAAAACCACTTATTGTTAGTTATTCAAAGGTTATTAACAAAAAAAAAAAAGAAAATCGAAAAACTACCGTAATTTTCACAGAAATCTGAACTTTTAAAACCTCTCTCTGATCGGTAAGTATAAAAGCTCCCACAAACCAACGCGAAATATTCGCAACGTTAGCGAATATTTTAATGTGGCAGTTCATTGTATTCGTCTCAACAAACACTATCATAATATAAATAAAAAAATACAGGGTTCCAATTTAAAAAAATTACCTCGACTTAGATATCTCCCCCACTACTACACTTATAGAAAAATTATTTATACCACGTAATGTCCCCCTTTGTACCAAACAACTTTTGTACGAACATTTTTTTAATAACTTTAATCCTTCGCGAGATATTCCACCGTTTCCAGTTAAACGAAACACCCTGTATGTCACGGTCAGGGTGTATCGGGTGTGGGTGTTTTTCGGAACTTGATCCGCAAAAATGTTGCGAACGAGTCTTCTCCGACTGAAAAGAATCCACAAGGTGAAACTTTGTTGGACTAACTCTCGTGGACCACCTTCACCACGGTCCCCTGGACGGGTCGTTTCACCGGTTTCGCGGTTGCTTTCGTCTCGAGGCGACCCGGCCAGCCCTGGATAATACATACCCGTCCTGGACCAGACCCAGCCTGGAGGAACGAAGGCCTGCCGGTCGACCAGCGGAACAGGTCCCCGTCCCGGCGACCTTTGTCTCGACTCCGCGGTGATTCTTCTAAGACGCTTGATCACAGCTTCCAAAAGGGGGGATCTTGGCCCCGAACGACTGGCTAATTGTATCGGAGACCTGAACCGGGTTGGTTCACAGTTGAATTTTTCGAAAAATTGCGGTCCCTGGACGCGAGGAAAGGAATTCGGACGGAATTACTGTCGGAGTCTCGGCGAGATAAAGAAGATATAATAAATATAATATGTCCGTTTTAAGTACACGATTATATCTGTAAGTAGCAAAAATAGGAAAGAAATGATTTAGCATGAAAATTGTGTGAAATTATGGGGGGCATGTTATGATGATTTTGGAATAACATTGAAGGGTCCTGTGATGATACATAATTATTTTTAATACGTACTTACTGTAGCTATAGGTGCCCGAACTGACTCGATTATTTTGTAAATATCTGGTTAACACTAGAACTACCGACGATAAACGCATATTTGCTGCGATCGGTGGATAAACGTGAAAAACTCCAAAAAATTTCTTCACTTTCGTATAATAATAAAAGGTGCGAAAGATCTGAATAAATGTATTGTCATAACATTTTCATAACATTAACAATCGTCGTTGTAAGAGTGTATTGACAAGTCATTTTGACTTGCTTGGTAGTTCCAGTGTTAACAATTAGATGTAGGAGGTACGAAGGACAACACATTTTCACTCAGAATTTGATACTCTATTCTGTGGTACAAAAAATAGGTCATTCCACAAAAAAAAATCACCTACCTTATAAGATGTGCCCATTGATGTCATTTAAATTTTACGCCTGAAAATTTTCATAAAATCCACCGTCGAGTCATTATTCGAGGTGATCAAGGTAGCTGAGACACCCTGTATACTTGGTGTACTCTCTGGATCTCGTCGCGAGTAGAACTGGCGGCTGCGGCTCGGAGGAACGAAGGTCTGCCGGTTACAGGAACAGGTCTCCGTTCCGGGGACACGAGATCTTTGTCTCGTGCACAACAATGATCCTACTAGAGCGACGAGTCGCGAACGCGTTTCGGGTAGGGAACATTATTCTAACCGCGACGACACTGCTCGTCTTCCTCTGGCTCGTCGGGAAATCGAAAGCCCTTTGGAAGGTGGACCTCTTGAGGAAAAGAATGAAAACATGGTACACAGGTATTAATTGTGGTTACTGGTGTGTTATCCTTCAGTAGAGACGCTTCGAACATTGATTTCACTCGTCAGCCATTCCAACCGAGAAGATCTGTTATCATTAGAGACGGGTAAATTCATTATCTCGATTAAAAATTCCAAATAACGAGTAAAAGATAACAATGTATTTCGCCATTTTTCAATTCGTTTAAATATGGAAATTCGAATGTTTATGATAACATAACAATTCTTCTGTAATAATCCCATATGTAATTTCAATTTTGAGAATCAAAGGTCACATCAAGGTCATGATATTAACACCTCTGAATGCGTTTTAATGTCAGCTATAGTATGTAGAGGAAAATCATGTACACTTGTGTGCAAAGGAACATCGGTGATCTTGAAAGTTCCGAAAAGAAATGACCTTGGCGCAATAATATTCTTTGCAGCGTATTCGTTGTTTGGCTAAGGGAAAAAGTGACCTCCTACCACTTGGTCTCGAAAGTTTCTGAAATTTATGCCAAGTTCATATTCGGTTTAACATTTATTTCAGTATTCGAAATAAATTTATCAATCAGTAGGAGGACCTTACCCCTACGTTACTTTTTCCCCTAGAGGAAACAGAGTTTCTACGTCAGTATACACCCACGAGCAAACTCGGCGTCCACTAGGGGGAAAAACTAGCGTAAAGAAAGGGCCTCCTACCAGTTGGTAAATTTGATTCAAGTACTGAAATAAATGTTAATTTGGCATAAATTTCAGAAACATTCGAAACCAAGTGATACGAGGCCCTTTCCCTATACCTCTTTTTCCCTAGCGGAAGAGAAAGGCCTCTTATAACTTGATAAATTTATTTCGATATTCGAAATAAATTTATCAATAAAGTAGGAGGCCTTTACCCCTACGTTACTTTTTCCCCTAGAGGAAACAGAGTTTCTACGTCAGTATACACCCACGAGCAAACTCGGCTTTATTTCGATTTCAATATTCATATTTATTACGATATTCGAAATAAATTTATCAATTAGTAGGATGCCCTTACCCCTACGTTACTTTTGCTTGTAATGGAGGCCGAGTTTGTTCGTGGGTGTACACCAATGTCCCCTAGAATTCCACGATTCCCAGGGCAGAGAGAACCGTTCGTGGTTTCCACGAAGAATATCGTATCAATGATCGCGCGTATATCGGCCATGCTGGTCCCAGGGGCCAATTACTCGGACCTAACCGCCAACGATGATGGTCCATAGACGTGGAGAGAGGAGGTGATCCGAGATCACGGATCGTTCGATCATAATAAAGGTTCCAATTAACAGTTTCACATACACACACATAGACATACATACGCGATACGCTGGCAGTAACAACTGACTAGGGGGGGGGGGGGCTAGTGATATCGGTGCGTCCGCCATTAGGCAGCGTAACGACGGATGGCCAGAGGGGGTTGTCCCGGTGTTTCCAACTGAATACCGTGGAAAGCTCGCGCCCTGAAGGGGGGTGAGTTTGCACTGGGCATACACAGACGATAAACAAGGCAGCACGTATGAGGCCTGTACAAACTTGTCAGCCCCCGACGGACCTGACGATGATTTATGACTGAACTACGCCGTGAAAGGAAGACCACCACCCACCCTTCCTCCTCCACGTTTGTTGTCACACGGAACCGTCGAATCTGCGCCGAGCGGATCGCGTCTGGGAAGGAACCGTGACTCGGAGATCTACAGTTACTCACGAAAGTCGTGGTACACGCTGTAAAAATGTGATTTCGATTGAGGCCCCTTTCTATTTTAGCTGCCTGAAAAAAGGTGACACTCAGGAGTTTTTTTTTTTTTTTAAAGATATTATGAAAAAGAGTTGCTGGTCAATAATTAGGTTTAGGACGTGTGGAGGACAACACATTTTTACTCAGAATTTGATACTCTATCTGTGGTACAAAAAATAGGTCATTTCGTTAAAAAAAAAATGAAGCTTTATTTATTGTATATTCAAGTTCTTTTTTCAACGTTTCTGGAGAGAAGAGATTGGAAGTCGGAAAAGTATGTGTAGTTGTTACAGTGTTACAGATATGAAAATATTATTGGGTCGAAATAGACCCGAATGCCGTAGCAGGGTTAATCGCCAGCGTTAATAAATGAAATTACGTTTCTTTCGTCCTTGTGGAGTAATTATTATTAAAACGTTTTCTGCTACAAATTATTTTAGATAATAGTTCTTATCGACCCACTCTGTATATAGGAATATCCTAATAAAAACAAAACAACAAATTACGTGTCTCTGAAAAGTAACGTTCTTTGTGGATGTGTAATAATTCGACGCCTTGACGAAGAGAAGCGATTTACTGGATTTTAAAATCACAGGTTCTACCAAAACCTCCTCTAAAATTTCGATCCACCCGAATGAAAAACAATCCTCCGTAATGTCTGATCTCGATCGTCTGAATCCACTGTAAAATATTTTCGTCGATCTGTCACAAAGTAACGGAAATGATCGATCGGATATCAGAAACGTGCCAAAGAAAGGCTACGAGTGGCTGTGTAAGGGCTTTTCAATGTTTCATCGCTTCGTTGAGCCGGCTAGTCGAAAGAAAAGAACGATCAGGGTAGAGAAACACGCAGTGAAAACTGTACGCGTACACACATACATGCACGGAAGCTCCGTTAAACAGAACGACCTGTTGCGTGGATTTTTACTGCTTTCGAGCATCCGTGGCCCGCGGCCACGGTTTTTCAGTCGGTTGGACGGGGGTGGGAGTGTCTCTGGCTTCCTGGCCGATCGTGAAAACCAACCTGGAACCCGGTGACCAGCCATGAAATCGTCGCTCGGAACCGATGCTGGACGGACTCGCGTCAGCAGCGGAGTTTATGGAATGCGGCGAGATTGTATCGACTGTTGTCGGTTTGTCGTAGTATCGTTTTACGACTGCGTCTACCGTGGTCTCTCTCTCTCTCTCGCCCGTTTTGTGCTTGTCCAACGAGAACACGACGAATCGAACGATGAATATTACCGCACGACAAATTTTAACAGAAGCGTTTCTGATAGTTCTCCATGAGCTGTTTTGTCTAGTTTTTGTCTAGTTATTGAAAGAATCAATTTTTCTGTAAATTGGAAATTTTCACTTTGGAGATGTTTTGTGCTTTTATATATTTTGAGTCACGATCTCACTAAAATACCCATGAATGCACTTGCAGATGAATTTGGTTTTCAAATATTTACACGTCCAAATTTGGTCATAGTATTATGAATAAAAACCAATTGTCCTATACCACGGTTTGCTAAGTTGATCCAACCATAATATGTAGTACATTCAGCATGTTCAATGATCTTTACAAAATTTTGTGGTTATAACTTCGAATATTTTTCTCTCGAATTTTTGGCTGCCTATTTATCCCGAAAATCGTGAGAAAATCATATCCAACTGTATTATTGCCATGATCATAAAGTAGTAGAATGTTACAGAAGTATTACACGAACTTCGCCTTTGTAAGGTGTATACTTACATGGGAATGCACGGAAGTGTCCGCCTCCGATTTTGATGAAACTTCGTATGTCTGTTAAGCAGTCAAAAATAAGGGATACGTATTTTTTCGTATCGGCTGAGACGCGAGTTTAAGGGGTGAAACCATCCCTCGAAGTTTCGACCTAAAGGTACTATTTCGAAAACCAAGGGAGATACATGGAAACTTTTAATATGGAATAATATGATGCCAACGAATTGTCCAAAATATAATTTGTTTATAACAAAAGAAATTTCGGATCGAAACTTGGAGGGATGGTTTCACCCCTTAAAGTCGTGTCTCACAAGGAGTGTATTTTAGGTATCCGCCTCCGATTACTTTGGTTTTCGGATATGTTTTAGAGGACCGAAAAATAAGAGATACGTATTTTTTTATAGCGGCCCGTTTTCATATTTAGGGGTTGAAACCACCCCTCAAAGTTTCGACCCGGAAGTACTATCTCGAAAACCAGAGGGGATACATGAAAACTTTCAATTGGTGGCTTTCATGGTTTTTTATGTACAATAAACTGGTGTTAACAAATTGTCAAAAATACAATTTGTTTGTAACAAAAAAATTTGTTATAACTTGATTTTACAACTTATTGAAATTTGCGTAATGACATAAAATGACGAGCACTTAATGCCAAATCCATTGGTATATTTATTTTTGAAATTGCCTCCTTAGTCTCGCAGTTTTTTTTTTATTATTTATAGTGTCTTCCCTTGATAGTATTCGACACATAGAATCCATCCAAAGGAAAGTGTCCCACAATGTTTATTAACACCCCGTGGAACCAGGGAAAATATCGACGAAAGAGGGTTCAAGTTCCTCCTGTCTCATTTCAACCGATTCGTTTCCAAAGACCTAGGCGTTGTTCTCCGAGAATGGGGAGCTCTTGGGGTGGCAAAGGCACGGAAGCAAGTCCTGGCAGTTAGTCAGCTTTCAGTCGTATTTATCGCGCGGCCGGTTTCCAATGGGGGAAGGGCTTTAGTTTCTGCAGCGGAGAATGGCGGGTACGAAGAGAAAAGGGAGAAAGGGGACGAAGCAGGGAACCCGTGGAAGAAAATTGGCGGACGAAGAGAGGAGACGGCGAGGTCGGAGAACCGTAAAACCGGAGGTACTAAAAAGTTCGGAGTGTGCCGTGCAGGAATCTCGCTTGCTCCCATAAAATTGAGTTTAAGTCCCTCGTCTTCGATACTTGCCCGTTTCGTCTCCTCCCCGTTCTGTTGATCGTAACTTCGAAAAATAAAGGGGAACGGGGATATTTTCGTGCGACTAATGAGGGGAGAGCCCCGGAAGTTTCACAGAATCGTTCCCGGGAATTTCTAACGATATCTAACCTCCTATCACGCGAACCAATCCTCCCTGCCATTTGGAAACGCCGTCGATGGTGGTGAATTCGTTAGGTTCAGAAAGCAGGAAATTCGAGAATCGAAGGACACGTCCGAATCCAGAATTCTTTCCTGTAACAGCAATCTAGATGTCTGTGAAACTTTTTTTCGGACTATAAATACGTCGATTATTAAAATTTCGAAGAGTAAACAGCGCATTAGTAAACGTTTAAGCGTGATAAAAAAAAAGGGATTGGGGAATAGAACGTGCTAGAGAGGGGCAGTGGTGTTGGGGAGGGAAGAAGGGGGCGTGGTTTGCGCCGATGCTGCAACTGGCTCTATATCGTAGCACCGGAACCGGGCGCAAAGAGGATTCCCTGGCGCGAACCGGGGGGATAATTGGGAAAATATAATGAAAGTGGATTAACGATGGGGGCCGTTCTCGCCGTGCACACCACTACCACCACCCCGACGCGCATCCGACAGTCGCAGCTGTTCCAAAGCAGATGGCCTCTGGGATCCTCTCTCTCTCTCTCTTTTTTTTTCTCGATCTGTCCTTGTTTCTCTCCCTTAGTGGCACACACCGTGTGGCTTCTAGCGTGCACGTTGCACAGCTACAGCTTCTGGCTGCTTTCCAGTCGCTCCTCTCTTTCTACATCGAGGGACCGCATCCAGAGATGAATCGCCCTGCACCAGGACCATCTCGTCCAGGGGTGCATACAGGGGGTGTCTCATTTAAATGTGACCCCCTCGGGTATCTTTTTTAAGGGGTCATGCTCAGTCAGAAATTTTCAAAAAATCGATTTTTCACTTTCTACAGTTTTTTTAAGTACAAGATCTTGAGAATATTCTATACAAATTTCAAGGTAATTGAATTAAATATGACAGAGTTACAGGCGTTAAAAAATGAACATTTTATGTAAGTGTAACCTTGACTTGAAATTTTAAACGCGTTTTTCTCGGAACTACATTTTTCAAATCGGTGATCAATATTTTTCGAAAACTACTGTGTCGATTTGTATGAAACCTTTGGCGCCTTATTTCAATTCAATGGGAGATCGCTCACTATTTATTCACTAATAAATATTTTTAAATAAAAAAATTACCTTGTAATCTAGAAACTGAAATCTTTGAAACACGAATACATTTTTTGAAAAAGGTCTTATAGTTTTTGAGCAAACAATTCCTAAACGACACTCTTTTTCGGCTTCTTTAAAACCATTTTTAAGACCATTTTCTTTTAAACGCTCTGTATATACTGCTAGAAAGTGCTTCTCGGATTGTGTATCTTTGCCCAAATCGCGAAACACGTCTTGTTCTTGGGACGGGAGACACGTTGGTGTTCAAATCTTCGCGTGCCACCTGACATTCACCTGGCGAACTCGAGGTAAATGAGTCATCGGCAATTAGTGGCAGTGGGAGAATGCAGTCGTGCGAACTGCTGTCCCTCTCTCCCTCCGCTCAAAAGGCTACAATTAGTGATAGGAGTTTGAATCTCAATTTCGAAGCGAAATTTTTTTCATTATTGTGAAAATTTGAATCACTTCGAAGATGATTACGTGAAACTCTTGAAAGGTTTAATAATCCCTTGAGTCTTCGTTAGTCTTGGGACTTTAAAATTTATGTAGGTCCTGAGAGTCTTGAAAGTCTTTTGAAAATCTTGGATGCCTTGTAAGTCTTAATGAAATATTTAGTCTTTATTAGTCTTGGAAATCTTTCAAGTTTCTGTAGGTCCTGAAAGTCTTCGGAATCTTCAAAGTTTTCGAAGTCTTGAAAGTCTTGAAAGCCTTGAAAGTCTTGAAAGCACTGAAAGTCTTGAAAGTCTTGGAAGTCCTGACAGCTTTGAAAGTCTTGAAAGCCTTGGAAATCCTGAAAGTCTTGGAAGTCTTGAAAGTCTTTGGATAATTTTGAAAGTCCTGAAAGCCTTGAAACTCTTGAAAGCTCGTCGAATATTCAGTAGCTTACGAAAGGACCCTCTGAAAGTGTCCTAAATTTTTCTTAACACCCTGTATAATATAACGTCAGTTCGCGGTAGATTGTCGGTTTAGAAAGGATTCCAAGCTCGTGGTCGGCCACCTACAATAGTCCCAGAAAAGGTGCCCGTAAAAGGGGTCACCGATTGACCAATCCGGCTTTTCGCAAGATCCTCAGCCACATTGTTTCGCAAGCCAGATTTCCAGGGTTCCGTTAATGCCGGATCGTTGTGAGACCGCCCGGGCCTCTGAGAACTGTCGAACATCGGCCATAATATCGTTCAAAATGCACTTTCCTTTCGCAAAATCATGGTATAACTCATAGATTCCCAAAATGGTCGCTGAGGATGTCTGAAGGGGCGTTCTCGTTATTTTATTTCCTTTATTTTCAATCTAACACTTTTAAGTTTCAAAGATTACACACACACACAAGTACACTTGGAAATTTTGATAATACAGATAGTTCACCCGAAGGGGACGTTGAAAAACTTTGAAAAGTGGTCGGCGTGTCAAAAAAGTTTGGGAAGCTATGTTATAACTCAAGAAAATATAAGAATTAAGATTTTCCAAGCGATCTACTTTCCCCCCGTAGTTCCCGGTTTATCACGGCTTGGGCTCGCGTGTTCTTTCTATCAAGCATGAAATATACATATATGTATACGTGCATGTATAAAGCTGGACACGTCCGGTTCCAGGGCCGTCGAAACGACAGGAAACTTAGCACGCAACACGGTGGAACACGTACGCACAATTACCGCGAGCTGGCACGCACCTTACCACACACTGGGTGTCGATAAAAATATAGGACACTTTCGCAAAGTTGATTTTACATGTATAACTACGACGAAAATCAAGAATGACGAAATCGTATTATTGATTTTGTTTTCGAGTAATTGAAAATCCGTAACGAATAACGAAATACAGTAAGGTCTCGATGAGTGCCACGAATTCGAGGCGGAAAGCTTTTCAGTACCTTATAAATTTGTTGCAAAATAATTCGATCCTTAAGAAGTTCATAGTTATACGAAAGTATATTAATGTTTTAAGTTGATGTTAAGAAATAATAGAAATACAAAGAATCATAAAAATGGTAAACTTTTTATCTACTGTATGCAGATCGTGATTCTTAACGTTTCGATTAGAGTAGTACGAATAGACACGAATCCTCAATGGAACATTAACTCCTTGCCTGAACAGAAATATTATTAATTTGTTTTTGTGTCAAAGGGAAGTACTAGGTCGCTGATATTAATATTTCATTTTTACAGTAAATATACAATTTCGATAAGTACACGAATTCCATTTGTTTCTGGGGAATTATCGATGATAAAGTAATTCTGACGATTGCAGACGTCAAGAAAATCATAGGGCAAGGGGTTAAGCTTTCGTTTGTCTCCGATCGAAAGATCGTCTTTTACTCGACATCTAAGAAGGATGGGGGGGGGGGAATCGTCGTAGAAGCGAGCGATAAATCCTGGAAACCTTGGACAAGCACACAGATAAAGCGTATTATAAACAGGGCCACGCTGGTCCTGTTCACGGGTCTCATAACGTGGGGTCGTGCGTGTATCGCGTACCCTGTGAATCGACAAAAGAGAAAGACGTCGTCATCGTGGTTCTTGGCCCCGGACAAAAGCGTCTAGACGGAGCTGGCCGGAATTAAAGCCGGTCGGCCGAGCTTCTGGCTTGAATTCGCTGCTCGCAAGAAGAGGAAAAAAAAGAGGCATGGAGAGAGGCGAGCTCAAACAATTCGTCGGCTCAAGGAACCTCTAACCCCCCACTCCGTCATCGTAACGGCTGTGCTCGATCACGTGCTGCGCTGGGATTCTGCGACGCACGGTGGATCGAAACGGAACAGTTGCCTCCGTTCGACGAACTTTTTTCAGTGGCACGAGAACTTGTTTTTTACAGTTCTTTAAATGGGGGAGAATGCGTTGGAAATTGAGTTTGGAATTCCTTTGGAGATTTAGATAAAACATCAACATTTTATTCCGACGCCGTGGGAGTGATACAGATTCTGTTAGGGGACGAGGGGACACGTTAACTCTTAACTGTAGATGCTACTCTCCATTGAACTGCTTTGCAAATGTTTGAACCGCGACCACCGAGTTCAGTTTGAACGGTTTGTCGTGTTTAGAATGGTGGACGTTCTTGATGGAGGAACAGAGGTGGTTTAAGAGAATTTCTGAGTCCAGATGGATTCCTAATCTTGTGGGTGGATTCTTAGTCCCTGAGTCCAGATGGATTCCTAATCTTGTGGATGGATCCTTAGTTCCTGGGTCCAGATGGATCCCCAATCTTGATGGACACTTCGTATTTGGATCCAGATGGATCTCTAATCTTGTGGATAGATCCTTAGTCCCTGGGTCCAGATGAATTCCTAATCTTGTGGATGGATCCTTAGTCCCTGGGTCCAGATGGATCCCCAATCTTGATGGACACTTCGTATTTGGGTCCAGATGGATTCCTAATCTTGTGGATGGATCCTTAGTCCCTGGGTTCAGATGGATCCCCAATCTTGATGGACACTTCGTATTTGGATCCAGATGGATCTCTAATCTTGTGGATGGATCCTTAGTCCCTGGGTCCAGATGGATTCTTAATTTTGTAGATGAATGCTAGTCCCTGGGTCCAGATGGATACCCAATCTTAATGGACACTTCGTATTTGGGTCCAGATGGATCTCTAATCTTGTGGATAGATCTCTAGTATGTACTTGGGTCCAGATAGAGTCCCAATCTTGTGGATGGATCCCTAGTACCTGGATCCAGACGGATCCCTAATTTTGTAGATGAATCCTAGTACTTGGGTCTAGATGGATCCTAATCTCCAAGGATAGTATCCCTTGAATACCTCGGTCCAGATGGATCCCTAATCTAAAATGATCGTATCCTTTGGATACCTGGGTCCAGATGGATCTCTAATCTTGTTTTTGGATCCCTAATACCTGGGTTCAGATGGATCTCTAATCTTAAAGGATGGTATCCTTCGGATACCTGGGTTCAAATGGATCTCTAATCTTAAAGGATGGTATCCTTTGTATACCTGGGTCCAGATGGATCCCTAATCTTGTTTTTGGATCCCAAATACCTAGGTCCAGATGGATCCCTAATCTTGTTTTTGTATCTCAAATACCTAGATCCAGATGGATCCCTAATCTTGTTTTTCAATTCCAAATACCTAGGTCCACATGGATCTCTAATCTTGTGTCTTTATATGTTTCTAACAACTGCATCCTTTGGTCAGTTTCTGTAAGCCGTGGAACGGTGCATAAAGTCCTAGGTCAAAATGAACCCAGACTACGCCGTCCAAAGATTGAACTCGACTTAGATAGTTCCAGAGCACCTCATGTTCGTAAAAGGAGATCGAATCTTGTTTCAAATAGTTTGTTCCCGGACCCACCGTCTACCTACCGACGTTCTTCGTTCATGTAGACACTGAAGGTTCACGTACTGGGAACACATTCTCCGTCTCCCTGAAAATATATGGATCCCATTTGCGAGTTCGAGGGTTGATACGTGTCGTTGGCCAGCGAACACGCGTCCGCCAAACGAGTGTCCCTCACCACTTCGACGACATTCGACAGAGGGAACTTCGATTAAGCAAAAGGTTATCAGGGTCGACCTCGAATCGTGTATCGATTCGGTTCGCTGTAAAACGTCCTCCGCGACACTGGGCCTGGAAAGAGAGCGGATTTTCTGGGGAAGGGATGTCGACCCGATGTTGTTGCTGCGTGCATTACTTCTGCAGTAATATATGCAGTAAATCCTCGATTAGCGTTCCAGGGCTACACAGAACTGACAAAGAGGAATATCTAAGTGTAACGACTTTTTAATAAGTCTTAGCACAATGGTAGAGCTTGGAATTCTGAGTAGAATGATATTTTTTTTCAATCATACATGAAGATTAGTTTATGAAATACAGTAAATTCTACATAACTGCTCGGAAAGATTTCTACGTTAAACACTTGCGCTTCATTTCAATTACTGAGGGGAGGGGTGTGTCGTCACTGGAGACTTGGTCCAACATGCAGTTCTTGAAGTGTATAAATCGTGCCCTGCAATAACTGCTACAAAGCGGTCCCTAGTTTCGAGCGTTAATCGAGGATTTACTCTATTCAATGTTCACTGACGGGCGCCCTCGAACACTCACCAAAGATTTACTGTAGTATTAAAAAGAAAAATAATAAGTAAAATTAGGTGATACGGTTAAGTGACTCACCCTGTATGTCGTCATACAGAATATATCGAGGATTGCGAATGGAAGGTTGTGTAATTTTGAAAAGCGACTCTGGACGATCCGACAGAATTTTTGCAAGCTACGTGCAGCCTCGTTAAATTATTATTCGTCCTCGCGGAAGGTCCACGGCGACGATTTTCGAGGAACTTGGAAGTTGTTGGCGCGATCGATCCGAATACGCCGTAGTCGTCTGGGGGTTTGGGTCGTGTGGGTGTTCCTTCTGCTTTGTTGCTCACGGACCCAGTCTCCGTCTGGCGTTCGTTTCGCGATGGTTTTATGAGTCTCTGCGTTTCCAGTTACGGGAAAAGGTACCCATTTTCTTTTCTTTGCTTTTCGTTGCTTCTTTTATTGTAATTTTATGTAACCCAACAGCACAGTGGGATTTCACACGATTGTACTTTCAACCGTTGCTGGATTTCCTTCCGATTGTAACCTAGTTTTTAGATGCTTCTTACCTAAAAAGAATCGAATGATACAAGGTCTGTTCCGAAGATAACCGAACTTTTTCGAAGTAACAAAACGCAGGCAAGTTTTGGGGGGAATAGATTTATATTTTATCGAAAATACCATAGATAATGAAAATTGGTTCTTATTTTATTCAATACTAATACACCTTTTTGCGGAGATACGACGATTTATACGGTCAAGAAATGCATCGAGTGACTGCGCTGCATCTTTCAGTGGAGTGGTCTTTGAAAATCTTCGTCAAGGCATTTTTAATGTCTGGGGAGATGCCATCGTGAATGCTTTCGTTTCACGGTTATTTCAAGCCGTGGAAATGGAAAATCATTCGGTAACCAGAAGTAAACCCAGTAAGAATTAATTCGAGGCAGTTTGGATCCTTACGGGTAATTTTCCAACGATCAACTCGATTCAATTCTTGATCACCAATTTTCCAAAGTTTTAAACGGAATTTACTGTTGGCCCTTTGTTCCGAGTTCATTCCTTCAACCCGTCTACGAAAGGTACCATTTCTTTGGGTGCTGTAACTCGAATTCCCTATGATAAAAATTCAGTAAAATTTTAACACAATCTCAACCAAGGTTGTACTTCTTAAAATTATCGTGCAGATATCGCTGTTAATTTTTTCCATTATTAAATAAAAATTCGATTACTTCAGGCTCTTTGGTTTTTTAACAAGATTTTTATATTCGATTATTTAGGTACCTAAAGTTTAGGGACATATCGAAGGTTGTTTTTTTCACTCGTCGGTGTCCGGAAGCAGCGTGGCAACGAAAGCTCATCACCGAGAGAAATCCATTTTCGTTCGTTGGAAAAATCGCTGGAGGACGTGGTGGGGGTGTGAAAGCTTCCATATCGCGTGTAAAACCAGCTCTGCCCATAGATCCCCGCACGTACCGAAATGGATCACTCTGGAACGGTCCGCGAGTTACGTTTTCCGTGTGGACGCGCGTATTCGTCCCTCTGGTTTAAATATTCGGTGTTTACAGAACTGAAACGGCGCGTGTTTGTATCGTTCGTCGAACGGCGATATCCATGGATCAACAATTGGGATAATTCTGTCAAACGAAGAAAAATAAAAGTGGAAAAAGTGATAAAATAAATCGACGTTGTAAAACGACGAACCCACACCAGCGATATTTTGTTCGTTTATCGAAAATTCCCTGTCAATTCGAACGTCGAGTATCTTCCAGTTCGCGGTACAAAAAACAGGCGACAAAAGTAGGTGAACAGTTTTGATGATTTTTTATGCACACAGCGAAATTATAATAAAATAAATTTTTAAACGGTTTTCTTTTTGTGAATTGGAGGTTTTCTTTTCGTTTGAATTAATACGAACAGTTAGAAACTTAAGTATTACTTTAACCGCCTCGTCTCACATGCAGGAAATTCTCAATGAGTGTTCGACGACTCCTCAGCACTGAATATTAAATGTTTCGTAAATTGTAGGCCGTATGAGGCTGAAAGAAATATCATTGACTTCGGAATTTCAAGCTCTATCACTGTGTTGTACCGATTTAAAGATTACCAAGTATAAATAAGACTATTAATAGTAGTAGAATATCTGCAATAAAAACATTCAACAATCTTCTTAATAATCTCAAAATTCTTACATAGAAAAGAGAAGCCATAATCAAGAAACTGAAAACTTGGATTAAATCTAATATTTGCTAAGATTGTTTAAGTTAATTTTTTGTTTAGAAAAATTGTTCCTATTATTATTACTATTTCTGTAAGATACTGAACAACATAAACTCTGTAAAAGCCTATACAATTCGATATGATCAGAGAAATAATTACATCTAGTATTTTTATATGTATGTATTATTGTGACCTAACGTAGGTAGGCGATGGTCGGAGCGATTTCGCGTCTTGGGTCATCGATACGGTCCACAAACCGTCATAAACGGGGATTCCTGAACAGCTGCGCGTCACGTACCAAACATTCACTGCCTAAAACCATTTTTTTAAAATTGTATTTCGGCGCTGACTTCCAGGAATCCGAGAAACAATACACATACCAAGGCCCATTGTTCCCACCTAATATTACCATTTCTTCCACAAACTGCCATTTCAACCAAAATTCTCTGCATTTTCCACCAATCAGAAGTCGATTCGTTGCGATAAACGTCTATAGCGTACAACCACCCGATCAGTACACATTCAACCGTGAACAAGAACACATCTCTCGAGAGAGCCCAGGTTAGAATAAAGCAGAGATGGGCAAACTCATTATCTAGATAAAAAGTTTCGAATAACGAATAAAAGATAAAATTAGTATTTCGTCATTTTTAATTGTTTAAACGTGGAAATTTCAATGTCTATAATAAAATAATACTTCTTTATGAATAAATCGACATTTGTCGAACAATTATTTAATCTCATTAACTGTTTAAAGTTGAGAACGACACCCTTGGATACTGCTGCTTTTCACTGTAAATTGTTCGAATAAAATTCCGCCCAGCTCTGGAATAAAGACAGTCAGTGCAGGCACACATATACAGAACATTGTTACAGTGACATTTACATTGAAATTTAAGTGTGTTACAAATTGGTGTTAAAGTATTCAAGTCACAACGTATCGCCGTACGCCATCTTCCAACGAGCTCTGCAGTATTAATTTACCAACGAGCAGTGACAAATCGCAAGCTTATCGTGAGTACGTTGCAACAAACTACCCTGACATATATTTTGATTTACAAGCAATCGTATCGTTAACCCTCAGCACTTCTATTACTTTTTCAATGTTTTTCGAATAACGCCCTATTATTTTAAAAAAACCTCTAACCACCTAGTTTTTCATGAAAATGTCATTTTTCGTAGCTAAATAAGAAGTGATTAACTTCTCACAAGGGAAGGCACGGAAGTGTCCCCCTCCGATTTTGATGAAACTTCGTTGGTCTATTAAGCAATAAAAAATAAGGGATACGTATTTTTTTAATTGGCTGAGACGCGACGTTAAGAGGTGAAACCACCCCTCGAAGTTTCGATCCGAAATTTTCTCGTTATAAATAAATTATATTTCGGACAATTTGTTAGCACCATATTATTCTACATAAAAAACCGCAAACCTCAACCATTAGAAGTTTTCATGTATCTTCTCTGGTTTCCGAGATAGTACTTTCAGGTCAAAACTTCGAGGGGTGGTTTAGCCCCTTAAAGTCGCGTCTCAGCCGACAGAAAAAAATACGTATCCCTTATTTTTGACTGCTTAACAGATATACGAAGTTTCATCAAAATCGGAGGGGGACACTCACGTGCCTTCCCTTGTCGGTGTCAAATACAGTTCCACAAGGCTCGTGTTAAAAAGCAATTTTTATAACGTTCCTATTTCCATAATTTTAACATTAACCTTGCAATTTTTCGGTAGAAATCGATAGTTGATATTTTGAAGAATATTCTGTTAAATCCAACTGAATTTATAATTATTAAAAATTACCCGTAGAAATTGTCCCGATCTTTTCGCGACAAAGACAAGATGTCTGATCGATCCCCCGGAATTAGCGTCGGTGTAAGTGCCCCTGGGTGTATTTACACGAATAAGCCCCAGCTTAACTTTCGCCTAACTAGTTTAAACTTTAACGCGGAGAAACTGCGGTTTCAGCGGAACTACTAGGCCGTACACCTTCCCCACCTGCTCGCGGTTTGGGGGAGGGGCGAGAGCGAGAGAGGAAGGAGGAGTGTCTTCTCGAACTGTTACGCGATAATAGAGCGGTAAGCGAGTTCCAGGAGAGAAAGTAAGATTACACCGAGTGCCTTTACGGTGGACGGAGGGGAAAAAACCACCTGGTGAGCTAATTCACGGCGTAATGAGTTCGGGATTATCATAATTCTGGCCCCGCACGTTTGTTCTAACATTTACGTATTATTCCGAGGCGGAACCTGGTCTTCGGTGGTTCGCGAATGGATCGAGAGTAGGGGAGACCAGGAACAAACGTGAGATTGTGTGTATTTTTGTGTCTGTAACTCGTAAATGTTTGCAGAATTTTTCAAAAGTTTCGTACGCGATTACAGATCTTGATTATCGAACAACATAATCGAACCTGAAAACTTGAAATATATATTAGAGCAATATTTTTGAGATTAACCAATCGCATACTTTGTTGTCCCTCTGCTATTGTTCTGTTCTGTTTACGAGGGTCTCAAGCATTTCTCCCTACAAGGAGTTCGAGACAATAATCGAGAGGAGACTGTACAGTTCTCGCTGTTGACGCTTTCGAGTGTAAACCATGGTGTCCTCGTCGAATTGTTTTCTCAATTCACTCAAAAAATGTAAATTTAACTCGTTGCTCGAATTTGGCGTCTACGTTTTTTTTTTCGTTACCAAATAAAGAAGATCCTCTTTACTCCTCGAAACGAAAACCCTTGTGCCTTCCCCTAGGAAGCCCGTAGTCCTCGAACGGGACGGCTCCAGTTACGTTCTTCGCCATTAGAGGCTGCGCGCGGTATTCCGCGAAACGAGGAGGAGAAGTCCTTATTGCGGAGCCGCGCGAGTCGTTAAGGGGCGAAACAGGCTGACAGAAAAGCCCCTACAACCGATGCCGGTAAATCAGACTAACGAGCCGTAATCGATAATATCGCGTGTTCCTTGGTCGTGCGGGCACGGACGCGTGTGTTAGTCGAGTCAATTATAAATTATCGTCTACCATGCATAATCGACGGTATTAATTACTTGGTGCACACCCGGTTTTGTCCTTAGTCTGGTTCACCCGTAGATTTATCGAGGGCATACGGCCCCGAATCGATGACTTCCTTTCCGAGGCCCGTCGATCACTGCGTGCTCGGTTTTATTAGCCGATATGGGACAGTTTAACACATTTGCGTCATATTTAACGGTTGAACTACCGAAACATGGCGAAATGACTTGTCAGTACGATGTAAAATGGTGTAATAATGTATTTTCTCAGACCTTTTGCAACTTTTATCACGATATGAGAGTGAAGGAATTAGTTTATAATTTTTTAATATTTTCGGAAGCTTGTCATTCTCGCAGACATTTTGCAAACTTTTATCACGATATGAGAGTGAAGGAATTAGTTTATAATTTTTTAATATTTTCGGAAGCTTGTCATTCTCGCAGACATTTTGCAAACTTTTATCACGATATGAGAGTGAAGGAATTAGTTTATAAATTTGTAAATTTTCAGAAGCTTGTCATTTTCTCAGACCTTTTGCAAACTTTTATCACGATACGAGAGTGAAGGAATTAGTTTATAATTTTTTAATATTTTCGGAAGCTTGTCATTCTCGCAGACATTTTGCAAACTTTTATCACGATACGAGAGTGAAGGAATTAGTTTATAATTTTTTAATATTTTCGGAAGCTTGTCATTCTCGCAGACATTTTTCAAACTTTTATTACGATATGACAGTGAAGAAAATCGAGCACTTAACGAGACCGATAGGTTATCCTTTACAAAAAGACGAATTAACCCTAGATCTTGCAGCTCGAACAGTCGATCGGTGATCAGTAGACTGCGGATTATATGCATTTATAGCATGTGTGACTATGCGAAATATGGTAAATGGTACAGTTTACATCAGACCTAATACATTATCTGTCTTATTCTTGTCACAATAAAATCCTTCACCCCTTGCCCTATAACATCGATTCAGATTCGTGTTGACGATTTCAAAATTCATTCAACAAAGAATTTTTAATTTTAAATATTTAGCTTTTACAGTAAAAATATAGTTGCCATAAGTACAGAATTCCTTTAATTTCTGGGGAACTATCGACAACAATGTAATCCTGGAGTCTGTAGACGTCAAGAAAATTGTAGGGCAAAGAGTTAAGAAATGAAAGAAAATCCAATCTTCTTATCTGTCTTTACAAATCACTTCGAAAAATGTTATTTTGCATAAAGTTCCGCAGTCTAGTGATCAGTTTCTACAAGAACGATTATAAATTACCAAATCAACAGTGTCGCGCGAATAGCACCCTGAATCGCAGCTCGTTGTCTCGCGAAAATACAAGATCTCGTTTCTATCGATTGCCACTAATGGGTGAACGGTTTAATCTGATCGCGAATACATTATACGGGCGTTTCCCCTCTCTCTTATGGGACACCGGCGTCGCCCACGAGCAAGCGAACGATGTGCAAAACCGGATCGATTTCAGGACTTTATTACGCGGCCCGTTATCGCCGCCTCTTCCTAATTGCGCGCATAATTAATCCGCGCGAATTTTTCCGACAAAGAGAGAGAGACTGCCATCGGAGGATCCGGTTAATTAAATTGAGAACGCCTCTGTGATCGTATCGCCGTGCTGGTATAATGTCGCGGGACATATACCCATCCCCGACCACCCCTCGAGGGGGTAGTTGTTTGTTTAACGAGAGGGAAGTGCCCCCGATACTCTCTTCCTTTAGCTTATTCTTCCTTCGTGTGTTCGAAGCTCGTGTCATCTTTGCTCGGGGATAAATATGCATATTATCGGGGGATAAATTGTACGCTACTGGTTTAAGGGGGTTGGACAATTAATAGTAAATTGTACAAATTAATTCGTGGCCTTCTTTTCATGGATTTGTTTATTTATAAAAAGCTAGGATACAGTCTAGCGTTGAAAATATTCTTCACCATTGTCTGGACATTTACGCCATTTTTGGGGCAGTTGGCGAATACCCTCTCGAAATAATGATGGTGGCTTTCAGGTGGTAATTAATTGTGGGGATTATGAATTAATTTGTACGGTTAATAGTTTTGTGAAACCTACACACCCTTAAATTGGTATCCCTAGGTAAATGTATCAGAATGTGGAATTAGTTTCTGAGAACAATATAATTATAGAATAATATAATAATAGAATACAGGCAGAAAAATTGCGTGTCAAAGTCTGTTGCGAGAACAGCTAGGAAAATAGTACAGTAATGTCACGATGAGTGCGACGCACTCGGGTCCACTTCGAATCATTTGTAGAAAGGTTTTCAGCACCTAATAACTTCGTTTATTACCTAAAGCTGAGCCTCTGCTTAGCTTCTGTTTACTCTGTTTTGACGCCGTTGCTCGTGCCGCATTCATCGAGGAATCACTGTAACAGTTTACACATAATTTATGAGGTTTCGACTGAGTCTCTTCGCAAATGTATCGGATATAAACAGGGAAATTTTATTTTAAACTGCATTGATTGAAGGTTGTATGACAACAGGCAATACGAAAGGAATTATTTGAAAATTGTACGTCGATCTATGATCCACGAATGTGAGTTTTCTATTGGAATGGAAGGAAAACTTAATGGAACATCTGTAAGAAATGGGAACTAAAAGAAAAAAGGATTGATTTTTCATCATGACATTTTCTAGTCCTCTCGGTGAGCACAGTATTTTTTTTTTTTTTTATTACCACACTGTATAGTGGACATTAAAGTATATAGTAGTAGACTATATATAGTGGTCTCGGAAGCGTTATTCGTCGAGATATATCCACGACGGGGGCTCACGTCGAGTCCTACACGCGTCCGTCAGAGGTTATTATTCGAGGAGTTGCCGCGGAAACTGGGGAAACCGGCGCGCGTGGTTTCACCGGCGGTGGAGAACGCAGAAAGGGTGGGGAAAAAGTTATCGATCTCTCGCACGCATCCCAGCCGGGGGGGTGTCTACACGCGACCGGGTCCGTGACCAGACGCTGCGGAAGAACACTGAAAGAAGGCAACCAGAGAGGCTTTTACCTCTATGTATGTCCACGATCCATCTATTTAGCCTTTGGAAACATTATTCCGATAGTATGATAATCATTTCGTCTGGTTTCGGAGTTTTCGAGGCAGCTCCGGGTAAAAACAAACAAAATTTCGAATCGTTATGATTAGACTGCGGATTTTTATGCAAAATTGTATTTTCTAACGCAATTTATATAGAGAAGATTAAATGTAGGAATTTCTTTTTTTTTTTCTTAAGGATCATATTAGGGTCGGAATAAATTAGACAACTAATTGGATCTGATGCAAAATGGAATTTTCTAACGCAATTTATATAGACAAAATTAAATGTAGGAATTTCTTTCTTTTTTTTAAGGATCATATTAGGTGCGGAATGAACTAGAAAACTGTTTGAATCTGATGAAAGTTTTGTATTTTACTGTAATTTACAGACCCCTATAGGCTATGAATGCATAAAATCTGCAGTCTAGTTATCATTTATTTATACATACATCAGTAGACTAAAGCTATTTGAGTGATTTATTGATTTTTTACAAAAAATCAGAGTTATTTGTATTACGGAATATGATTGTACAGTGGAGTCTTGATGAGTGCGACAAGATCACCTGCGGCTGCAGCTATCATTCAACTGTGTCGCGCGATAACGTAGTCGTAGAGGGCCGGGGAAGAACTAATTGCAGGGAAACTAGTTCAGTATTTTTCCGTTTACCCCCAACCCCCCCCCGTTTCAGTCTGGCGGAGTTTTCTCCGGTTCAATTTCCCTGCCTTTGGAGAAAAAGAGCCTTGACAGTGAAATTAAATTTCTTCTCGATGAATATGAAAAAAAAAAAACGGTCACCGAAATTATACTTCCATTTTGATACAAATGAAGGAAATCTAGAAGGACGGGCTTTGCTAACATTTCTGTGATGCGATGAAACATTCAACCAACCCTTTGCTTTGTGGTTCTCTTTCAACGATTAGTGTATCCGTATATTATATTATTATTGTTAGTTTCCGGGAAACTAAATGTATCCCATTAATATTTGTAGAGGGATAGACATTCACGTTGGAAGATAAATATCATTTACTGAAATGTATTTATTAAATTTTCATTGTAGCCTCAGATTAAAAACTTGTAAAAAACGACCTTTACCATTTTCTTTGCAATACCAGCAAATTGTAACTTTTAAAATGTTTTTCTACACATCATTTAGTAAACTAATCTCTAACTCCACAAAACAACTCAAATCATTTTGACCAATTTTAAAAGAATCGTTCCGTGTTAAAGATTGTACGAATACTTTTCGCACAGACTGTACCTAATCCATGCCCTTGAAGTAACCAAACCCTAACACATGCTTACATCATCGATATCCCCGAGAAGTTTCATTAAAACCACCCCCAGAGTCGTTGCCCTATCCTCGTTAGTGTTGGAGTCAGTGAAAGACAATGAAAAAGGATTAAAAGGGAACTCTAATATTTTCCGTTTACACGCAGTAGTCAGGTGGTGTGTGTCGCATCGGGGAAATTGGCAAGGATCGGGAGATGGATTGGCGCAGGAGCAAAAAGTCACCTGACCTTGAGGCGCACCGGGGTGACCTTGACGGGCGGGAAGGGCGTGGAGGGGCGAGGGCACGGCTTCCGCATTGCCGCGGAATGGTGGGAGGAGGCGGTTCGTCGCAGGGGTTTCGACCGGTTCGGCCAATCACGGGAGCAGAGACAGTCTCGCGAATCAGACCTCGATAGGGTCGATGACGATCGCCGTCCTTAGGGTATTCTCTCAATCGATCCCGTCCCCGAATACCTGACCGCGTTGCTGACCGCTGGCTCGTCGAACTCGTATATTTCGACTCGAAATTCAGAGTGTATTAAATCACACATTCAAACTTTAGAGAGCAATTTAATTTTTCGGTACTAGTTATTAGTTACTAGTTAGTTATTATTAACCCCTTGCCTTACGATTTTTTCGAAGACTACAGTCTCCAGAATTATTTTATCGTCAACAATTTTTCAGGAATAAAAGACATCCTGTATTTATTGCAAGTGTGCATTAACTGAAAAAGTTAAATACTAATACTAGTAAAATAGTATTTCTCTTCGACTTAAAGAAAGGGAATAACATTCGGGCTTCTTAAACCCATTCTGAATTCGTCAACACGAGTCTGACACGATGTCGTAGTAAAACTAAAAATTCTTTCCGTTTAGTTTTTCAATACTAGTATCGGGCGTTGTCAATTACATAAATTTCTGCAGTCCATTTATCACCGAACTCGTCGATAATGTTACGTTCGTCGTCTTGCGTAACGTTCCCACGCGACGAAACCAAATCATTTAAGGGTCCTGCGAGCGTTTTATTTACCAAAGTTCCCCCGTACGAGCGTCGATCCGCTCGAAAATTACGGCCTCTCTGTCCCCTGTGGGCCCATCCGTGGGAAATTTCGCGTGTGGAATGAACAGATAAGGCGTCCCGACGCCTCCGACACGCGTAAGTCACATCGTGTGCTCTCGAATTAACGCCACGCGCGGACCGTTTAATTAAACGCTGATTAAGCCGGACAGCACTGCGATAACGCTTTTCGTGTCCCACCCCTTGCGATCGATCGATCCCACCGCGCAAAACGAAACCTCTTCGTTCTCCCTCGGAATTTTGTTCTGCGTGGTTTTTCTTTTCTACGCTCGCAGGTGGTATCATCTAATTGTGGATCGTTTAATTAAACGATGATTAGCTCGAGGTGATGCGTGACAACAATTCCATTTAATCTTGTAAATGAAACAATTTCACTATCTACTCCATGTTGATGAATTTTACATCCTTTTTGTGTGTACGTTTGCGGGGTGCAGTACCACGGGGATTGTTTAATTAAATAGTTGTTAGGTCGAGGATGAGACGTAAACGTTTGGTAACAAGCCTTGTATTCGATGTTATTTAGAAAGATTGTAGTACTGCTCGATTAGAAGTTTGATAAAAAATTTATTATAGTACTGCATTGGTATTATAGTATTACTAGATAGATTATATATTAACGCTTTATTGATCGGTAGACTATTAAAATGTAAGCATACTTTCTTAGATAAAAGTGGAATGGGTTTTGCAATATTCATCGATATTTTCTGTCAGTCATTATCTCAGTTTTGTGTTTTTAATTTCTGATAAAAAATATAAGGAAATTCCACTGAATAGAATGCTGAAATTCTAACGTAGTTTGTGACGAACATTTTTCGAAATAATGTACTGGTAGCGAATGTGTTATAGGCTTTTAAATTTCAGTGCTTATAAATAAGAAACCTGTTGACCCTAATTCACCCTTAGATCAGGGTTAAAGAAATTGTTGCATTATTCTTATTGAGCTTTTGCTATTTTTCATGAATGTAATATGGTACTGTGATTGAACCGTTTAATAATCGTTGTTGATCGTTGGATCTACTGAACCTATTAAACAACTAACAAATAAAAATGTTGGAGGACCCGGAAATGGGAGACTCGTGAGGTGATTTGAAACAAGTTTTTCCTTAACAAAAATGTTATCCAAGGTTTGGTTAAGGAGATATTAACGAAAAATCCCGACGAATCCGAGTTCAGCCAGCAGACTCACGTTCTGATTGGTCGAGTTTTTCCGTTAATATCTCGTTAACAAAGCCTCGGATAACATTTTTGTTAAGGAAAAACTTGTTTCAAATCACCTCACAAGTCTCCTATTTCTGGGTCATCCAATATTTTTATTACACCCTGTATAGTTTGAGTCCACTGTATTCTCGAACGTGTGATAACTTGTTGTTTTCCCGTATAGCGACGGATGGGGAAGCTGTCGATTTAATTTTACATCTGAACGGGCCGGGAATTAAAGCGAACGCTGCACGCGCGCGCGCACGCTTACAGGATTTGATGGGATTCCGCATTGAACGAAGGGTAAACAAGGGGCCCGCAAAAACCGACCATTGTCCGCCGCAGAAACGGGTAATGGGTATTGTTCGGGTATTAAACGGGCAACAGAGCGATCCTTATAAATAACCGTTATTCAATTTTCAACTTTATATTAATACAGAATCGGCATGGGTGGGGAATCTGCTTGTCAGATACACGCTCCACTCCAACGTAGCCCGCGCGGTATTTATCGGGCGTGTTCGCGATCGATTCGCGGCTCGTCAAACTGGGATACGTCGTCGTTAATCTACTTCAAACACGAGGCACGTAAAATGCATACAGTCCCTAGGCAAAAAAACAAAAAAAGTTAGAGCCATCAATAATTTTCCAAATTTTTCGCGGTAATCGTGGAATTGAATGGTCAGAACGTAATTTAATAATAATTTTGTTTTTGTAAGTACTAGGAAAAGACAGATTTTAATACACTCAGGCTAGTCCATATCTTGTTGTCCGAGTTAAATTGTCAATAACGTCCCAAAATTGATATTAAACGCAGGAGATTTAATGGTTTCTAATAGACCGAACGAAAATATTTAGAAAGTATCAGTAAACCTTCCATGAAAGTTCAATACTCTTGGAACATTTATCGTAGAGGAGCACGATCTCAGCACACTATAAATTCCAGGATCCAGCTCCAGTCATTCATCTCTAGACTGCGGATTTTATACATTTATAGCTGACAGGGGTTTGTGAAGTACAATAAAACAGAAAGTTTTTATCAGTTTCAATGATTTTCCTATTATGGTCTGAACCCAATAAGATACTTACAAGAAGAAAAAAAATTCCTATCTTTGTTTTTGATTTTATGAATTAATTTAGAAAATGTCATTTTGCATATAAATCCGCAGTCTAGTCATCTCTCAGTCCTCCCCAATGATGGGGATGATGCAGAAACATTCATGCGGGACGTTCTTTCGAACACTCATAGAAGGATTACTGTACTGTTCGTAGTGGGGGAGGGTTGGTACATACCATTACATTGTTAAAACGCAAAAATTGAAACTCTCACAGAGAAACAAATAACGAGCAGGTTCTCTCTTCAGAGTCTCTGCCTTTTCAGCCATGGTAATTCGATCGCACGGTAATTAACGGCTCCGGTCGGGGGTAATTTAATCGAGTCTAAATTCGTCTTGGATCGATATGGACGGTTCGAGGAAGTCGGGTGTCTGTCATACATTGTCGACGGCACACTTGTGTGCGTGAGTTTGTACTGGAGATGTTTAATTCCGATTCGATTCTTTTACTGAAAAACTGGATAAGTTTTCCAAAATTCTTTTATAAATTTCTGAATAGTATTTATAATGAATTTTCATTTTCGCTTCGAGATCGCTGGTGTTCATACGCAAGGCAATAAGAAATAAATATTTTATGTATACAATCGAATGTTCCGAAATTTTTTTACTTGATTATTTAATCATACGTATATGTACATATATCCTCCTTATGTCAGATCCATAAATGCAAAGCAATTGAATATAATGATGCTATAAAAAACTCGTTTAGCATTATAGACTTTAACATTTATAGAATTTAATATTTATAAAATTAGGCATCTATGTCTGGCACATATAAGAGAAGATGTATATACATCATGAAAAATATACATTGAAATCAAGAATTAATCTAATATGAAATATATTACGATTTTTGAATCGATTTTTTAAAAATTTGTATTAGTTTTTGAAGGGAATCGATTCTCCATGATTCATTCAGAATCGTTTTGAGAATCGATTCTTTGAAGGAAATCGAACATCCCTATTTTGTACTGACTTGTGTATGCCTGTGGACGTCCCATCGGAGAACTGGTTCTCTGCGGCGGGCCACGTGACCCCTCGCGTTATTATACGCGCAACATTGTTATCAACAAACGCCGCCGAGTATAAATTGCGCCGCGCGTGACATCCGAGCCGGTAGGGGTGGGGGGAGGGAGAGAAAAAAATACCGCTCGCGGGGGAACAAAGCAAATAAAGGAAGCGTAGTCTCGCGCGCGATTTACCTGCGTCGACCACAATTTTCTGGAAAGTTACGAGCTTCCCTCCTCCCCCTCCCGCCGTTCCGTGGTCTATCTGGGTTCTTCTTCCACGAGCTTTCGCGTCTGATAAAGCGGCGCTCTTTGGGCTTGATTTAAAAAAAAAAAAAAAAAAAAAAGAATGAAATAAAAACGAGGGTGTTTGTAAACCCTTTCTTCTTCTTTTTTTGTTTTTCCTCTTTGGCGTTGCGATGATATAGTCGTCGGAATCGTTGAATGGGATTATTTTCGGGAACTTCACTTTCCTAGGAACGAAATAATGTGGTGTCGAGACACTTTGATATGTATGAAAGAACGACAGCAAATGCTTGTAAATGTAATAGTTGATTTTACATCGAAAGGATTGTTTTCAGGATCTTGATGTTTTGGACCCCCCCCCCCCTTTTTTTAACACCTTGTATGTACATTCGAATACACCATGGAATAAGTGTTGTATTTTGGTTATATTACGAAATGTATCATAGTTATATTTCCGAATCGCAACGTTGTGAATTTAACCCTCTAAGGCAGTGATTGTCAACCTGTGGGGGTGCAAAATAACAAATGAGGTGGGGGGAGGGGAAGGCAAGGAGAAGACAAACAATACAAAAAAAAACTATTTAAACTATTAAAAGAATATTAGGGCTCCGAGAAATCATTTGAAGGGGGCGTACTTAATACAAGTAGAAACAGTCAATTATAGACAGACACTATGAGTGAAATTACCCGTGTAGTGAATCGAACGAATTTCACGTTCAGTTTCCCAATCGAGAATTACGAGAATGTATTTTATTTGTCGATGTGTTGAGTTCGATACACCTCGAGGTAAAAGTTTCCTGTGGCCGATCGTGTGTTCCGATTTTACAAGAATGTATTTTATTTGTCGATGTGTTGAGTTCGATACACTCGAGGTAAATGTTTCCTGTGGCCGATCGTGTGTTCCGATTTGTTTAGCATCGAGAGATAGGTTGACAGACAGCTCCTAGGCGGCTGACGCACGAAAAAAAAAAAAAAAAAAGGGAAGAATGACGACGATTTTGGAGCTAATCAGGTCGAAGTCGTTAGCTTCGTTATCGGACACTAAACCGATTCATTTGCACTCGTGTTTCGACGACACGAGGTTGGGAGGGATCCTGTTGGCGCAGCTGTCGTTGTTTGCCTCGTTCCCGTCGAATTAAAACTCGTCCGCTTGCGAGACACAGTCGGAACGATCCGCCGTGATACACAATTAACGGAAGAGTTTCTCCATAACAGACACCGACAGAGCAAACCGCGGAACTTCTTCGGAGCAATCTACAGCATCGGTATTTACTATATAGGGTGGGCCGGAAATCGAAAACATAGTTGTTATCATTATTAGGTTAAATACCAATGTATTTTTATATCTATTTCAATTCTATTCTTATAATTATTATATCATTATATCTCATTTGATAATGATTGTATTAGTGTACCGTAACGTTTTAAATCAAATATTGTAAAAATAGGTTCTCACCCGTATGAATTAAATTAAATTAAACTTAGCATATATTAACTGCTGGTAGTTCTTGCGTTAATTCGAGTTCACGATGCTTTTATCTGTCTGTCTTCGTTGAGACGAACAAGAAAAACGAAAAATCGTCGACAAGTTATTCGCGGGATCGAGGGGAGAACGAACGATCGGTGAATCGAACGGGTCCACGGTTGGTTCGGTTATCAGGGCCCGAATTCAGTGGCGTTAATTATCTTATCGGTGGCTCCGGTTGCAGTGTCGAGAGTCCATCCAGTCGTCGTACCCCGGGCCGAGTAAAGCTCGGTTCACAGAACCGAGTCACGAACGAAGAAAGGTACGACGACCTTCGAAAAGGGTCAACGCACTCGGCCCCGCGACGCGAACCATAACGGAAGTGAGAAGCCACGGATTTCGAGTAGAACGACCGTGAAGGCACGCGCGCACACACATTAGATCACGGCTGCTTCGACTAATTCCTGTCCACGACCACGCTAATTCATCTCGCGGCTTTTAACCAGAGACTGGTGAATTGATTATCTGGATAAAGAGTTTTCGAATAACAAAGAAAAGAGTAAAATAAAACAAGGCAGGTCAGAATTGTTAAAGTGAACGACAACATCTATTGATACATAGTAGAATTGGTATTTAAAAAACGACAGATTTTTATCTGTCTAGTGACTATTCGTTCGAGACCAAATGTTATTTTATTGGAAAAACAGGAATTTCTTAGTCCCTCGTTATCCGATTACTAGGTCACAGTATAGAAGAGGGATCGATCGAGGGAAAACGAATATGTACAGTGAGAGTCAAAAGTGATAAAAAATTCATGGTTATTTCGCTCTATTGAGAATCTAATATTTGGCATAGATGCTCTATTACATTGAGATTTGGTGATTGTGGAGGACGTAACTGATTGAAAGTAATTTACATTAAACAATTTTTAACCACCTTCGCTGTATACATATTTTGGCTCAGGATTCCACTGAAATACACATGAATGCACGTGCAGCTGACTCTCACTGTATACAGGGTGGGCCGGAAATCGTAGTACAACCGGGCAGGGGCTGATTCTACATTAAAAAAGAAGAAAATAATTTGGTATAACATTTTCTCACCCGGGGCTCCGTTTCCAAGAAAATCGACTTTAAAGTTTCTTCAACTTGTACAACGATTATCTAAAAAATCTAGAATCTGTCATTTTGACGGATACTGGTAGTTCTAATTGTAAATTGAAATTAAACGAAACATATTAAACTTAAGTTTCTAGCGCACGATCAGACGCTGGAACCCCTTGCTTCGCGATATGTCTCGAAGTCTGCATTAATTTATCGTTAATTTAATTTTAATTATTAATTTATCGACACTAGAACTACCAAACCCGTCAAAATGGCGGATTGCAGATTTACTGATTTACCGTTACTAGAAGTACAATGGTGCTTTTGACGGAATTTATGTTGGCTTTTAATTACTTAAACAAAAAAAAAAAAGTGAAAAGATAGTTTTCATTTGTATTTCATTCACGTCCATTATTGTCGCAGCGTCGAGCAGGCAATCTCACCCCGTGAAAAGTATCGAAATTACTTTATCGCCGTTGTCTGGGCAGTTCGTCGCCGGTCTAGGAGGGTGGCTAGGGGTGGGTCCAGGATCCTAGATTGACTGGCGGATGAAAACAAGGGATTGGAATCGTCGGTTTTGCGGTATAACCGGCCGACAATGAAATCGAACCACCGTAAACGCACTAATTGCAGGCACAATAATTATTCCGCGGACGAGACACCCACCCCTTGCCACCCTTGGCGAAGGGTGCACCGCCCCGTGGTTTGTCTGCCCCGTGGTCCACGGATTACGAATCGATCGTTGGGATGCTTGCTTCTGTTATTAACCCCGCGGCTGAGGGACTACCACCCCTTTCGAGGTTGTTTTCGGATCGACAGATATTCCCCGAAATTTATGGTCCCACAAACCCCCCGTCGCCGCAGACTCTTCGGGGACCGTTACGACTGACAAGGGAAGGCACGGAAGTGTCCCCCTCCGATTTTGATGAAACTTCGTATGTCTGTTAAACAGTCAAAAAAAAAAAAAAAAAAGGGATACGTATTTTTTTTTTTTTATCGGCTGTGATGCGATTTGAAAGGGGTGGAACCACCCCTCGAAGTTTCGATCCTTTGTTCGAACTTTGTCCTTCAAAACAGGATAGCTTAATCTCGATGCACGTCGTTTATTGGTTGGATAATCGAATAACGATTTCTTTGATGATTTACAGGGCGGTCACGGATCCGAGGGACGGTAGGAGAGTGGCCTTGAAGAAACTGCCGAACGTCTTTCTAAGCCTCGTGAGCAGCAAACGAGTCTTCAGGGAGCTGAAGATGCTCTGCTTCTTCAAACACGAAAACGTAAGTCAGTTGATATTCGTTTAAGCTAAATCTTATTTTTTGGGCTGTGGATTTTATGCATTTATCGTAAACGCGAATGTGTGGATCGCAACAGAGTAAAAATTTTCTGAAAAGTGAGTGTAAATTCTACTTTATTTTGGACCTAAGAAAAGTTTTAATATAGGAAACAGATCTTTGACGCAATTTTAATTCAATCAATTGTTCCACAAAGATTTCAATTTGCATAAAAATCCACCGTCTACTTATCATTTAAGTATACTTACGAATTGATCGATCGATCGTTTGATCCCCAGTGAATGCTCTTGACTAAAAACCAACGTATTTTCAATCGACGCAACTTTTTCCCGTGGAACATTCTTTTAAGCCCAGTTTCATCAACGATCGATTCGATATATCGGAGCAAAAGCGGGCGCCCGTTAAATCTTATCGCGTAAAGGTCGTAAAGAAGGGATAAGAGGGTGAGGAAAAATGCAAGGAGAATAAAAACGTCCACTGAGGATCGTCGACGTCAACGTGAAACCACGATCGTTGTTGAATTTTTGCGACCCCCTTAAACGCATCCACCGGAAATCGATCGCGTCTGTGTGTTTCCACCGCGAAGTTTCCTGATTTTTCATATACCCTCGCGAGCAAGCTTGGCTTCTGCTAGGGGAAAAAGTGATGTAAGGAAAAGACCTACCACTTGGACTCGGAGTCATTGAAATTTATGCCAAATTAATATTCGATTTAACATTTATTTCAGTATTCGAAATAAATTTATTAATCAGTAGGGGAGGTCCTAATCTCTACATTGATTTTTCCCCTAGAGGAAACCAAGTTTGCTCGTCGATGTATCCTCACGAGCAACATCGGCTTCCACTAGGGAAAAAAGTGGGATAGGTGAAGGCCTCCGACAATTTGTTTTCGGGAATCATTCAAATTTGTGCCAAATTAAAATTCGGTTTA
>NW_015374058.1:130389-199662 GCF_001272555.1 Dufourea novaeangliae | reverse complement strand
TTTTCAGGAATCATTCAAATTTGTGCCAAATTAAAATTCGGTTTACATTTATTTCAGTATTCGAAATAAGTTTATCAATCAGTAGGAGGTCCTAACCCCTACATTATTTTTTCCTCTAGGGGAAAAAGTGGGATAGCTGAAGGGCCTCCGACAATTTGTTTTCAGGAATTATTCAAATTTGTGCCAAATTAAAATTCGGTTTACATTTATTTCAGTATTCGAAATAAGTTTATCAATCAGTAGGAGGTCCTAACCCCTACATTATTTTTTCCTCTAGGGGAAAAAGTGGGATAGCTGAAGGGCCTCCGACAATTTGTTTTCAGGAATTATTCAAATTTGTGCCAAATTAAAATTCGGTTTACATTTATTTCAGTATTCGAAATAAGTTTATCAATCAGTAGGAGGTCCTAACCCCTACATTATTTTTTCCTCTAGGGGAAAAAGTGGGATAGCTGAAGGGCCTCCGACAATTTGTTTTCAGGAATTATTCAAATTTGTGCCAAATTAAAATTCGGTTTACATTTATTTCAGTATTCGAAATAAGTTTATCAATCAGTAGGAGGTCCTAACCCCTACATTATTTTTTCCTCTAGGGGAAAAAGTGGGATAGCTGAAGGGCCTCCGACAATTTGTTTTCAGGAATTATTCAAATTTGTGCCAAATTAAAATTCGGTTTACATTTATTTCAGTATTCGAAATAAGTTTATCAATCAGTAGGAGGTCCTAACCCCTACATTATTTTTTCCTCTAGGGGAAAAAGTGGGATAGCTGAAGGGCCTCCGACAATTTGTTTTCAGGAATTATTCAAATTTGTGCCAAATTAAAATTCGGTTTACATTTATTTCAGTATTCGAAATAAGTTTATCAATCAGTAGGAGGTCCTAACCCCTACATTATTTTTTCCTCTAGGGGAAAAAGTGGGATAGCTGAAGGGCCTCCGACAATTTGTTTTCAGGAATTATTCAAATTTGTGCCAAATTAAAATTCGGTTTACATTTATTTCAGTATTCGAAATAAGTTTATCAATCAGTAGGAGGTCCTAACCCCTACATTATTTTTTCCTCTAGGGGAAAAAGTGGGATAGCTGAAGGGCCTCCGACAATTTGTTTTCAGGAATTATTCAAATTTGTGCCAAATTAAAATTCGGTTTACATTTATTTCAGTATTCGAAATAAGTTTATCAATCAGTAGGAGGTCCTAACCCCTACATTATTTTTTCCTCTAGGGGAAAAAGTGGGATAGCTGAAGGGCCTCCGACAATTTGTTTTCAGGAATTATTCAAATTTGTGCCAAATTAAAATTCGGTTTACATTTATTTCAGTATTCGAAATAAGTTTATCAATCAGTAGGAGGTCCTAACCCCTACATTATTTTTTCCTCTAGGGGAAAAAGTGGGATAGCTGAAGGGCCTCCGACAATTTGTTTTCAGGAATTATTCAAATTTGTGCCAAATTAAAATTCGGTTTACATTTATTTCAGTATTCGAAATAAGTTTATCAATCAGTAGGAGGTCCTAACCCCTACATTATTTTTTCCTCTAGGGGAAAAAGTGGGATAGCTGAAGGGCCTCCGACAATTTGTTTTCAGGAATTATTCAAATTTGTGCCAAATTAAAATTCGGTTTACATTTATTTCAGTATTCGAAATAAGTTTATCAATCAGTAGGAGGTCCTAACCCCTACATTATTTTTTCCTCTAGGGGAAAAAGTGGGATAGCTGAAGGGCCTCCGACAATTTGTTTTCAGGAATTATTCAAATTTGTGCCAAATTAAAATTCGGTTTACATTTATTTCAGTATTCGAAATAAGTTTATCAATCAGTAGGAGGTCCTAACCCCTACATTATTTTTTCCTCTAGGGGAAAAAGTGGGATAGCTGAAGGGCCTCCGACAATTTGTTTTCAGGAATTATTCAAATTTGTGCCAAATTAAAATTCGGTTTACATTTATTTCAGTATTCGAAATAAGTTTATCAATCAGTAGGAGGTCCTAACCCCTACATTATTTTTTCCTCTAGGGGAAAAAGTGGGATAGCTGAAGGGCCTCCGACAATTTGTTTTCAGGAATTATTCAAATTTGTGCCAAATTAAAATTCGGTTTACATTTATTTCAGTATTCGAAATAAGTTTATCAATCAGTAGGAGGTCCTAACCCCTACATTATTTTTTCCTCTAGGGGAAAAAGTGGGATAGCTGAAGGGCCTCCGACAATTTGTTTTCAGGAATTATTCAAATTTGTGCCAAATTAAAATTCGGTTTACATTTATTTCAGTATTCGAAATAAGTTTATCAATCAGTAGGAGGTCCTAACCCCTACATTATTTTTTCCTCTAGGGGAAAAAGTGGGATAGCTGAAGGGCCTCCGACAATTTGTTTTCAGGAATTATTCAAATTTGTGCCAAATTAAAATTCGGTTTACATTTATTTCAGTATTCGAAATAAGTTTATCAATCAGTAGGAGGTCCTAACCCCTACATTATTTTTTCCTCTAGGGGAAAAAGTGGGATAGCTGAAGGGCCTCCGACAATTTGTTTTCAGGAATTATTCAAATTTGTGCCAAATTAAAATTCGGTTTAGCATTTATTTCAGTATTCGAAATAAATTTATCAATCAGTAGCAGGCCCTAACCCCTACATTATTTTTTCCTCTAGGGGAAAAAGTGGGATAGCTGAAGGGCCTCCGACAATTTGTTTTCAGGAATTATTCAAATTTGTGCCAAATTAATATTCGGTTTAACATTTATTTCTGTATTCGAAATAAATTTATCAAACAATAGAAGGTCCCAACCCCTTTTTTCCCCCTAGAGGAAGCCAAGTTTGCTCGTCGTTGTACCGTTTGTCTGCGCCCGCGGTTCCGTCACTTATCTACAACGAAACTGCAGCCGCGACGGTTCCGTTTTACGAGGGGTGGGGCCTCGCCGCGATAAGCACATTATCGCCGTGTGTTTCCTCGAAGTCGTCGATCTTCAGTGGCCAGACGTGCTTGTGGATCCAGGAATTCGGCTGCAGACGCGATTCCCAACTTTAGAAACGAGAATTTTCGACAGAAACGACGCGATTCCTCGAAATTTTTTGGTTTATTTTCTTTTTATGAATACCTCGCGGTTTCGAATCCTGACTCGCCCAACGACATTTTTATTCGCGTGTTTATCTCTCACTTTTTTTTTTTTTACATATTTTTGTAACAAAATTTCGGTACAGATTCTTCGAATAGTCGACAGTTTAATTGGAATTTTAGGAGAGCAGTGGTTCCCAATCTTTTCTTTTACTTGCGTACCTTTCGACAGCCAGTTTTTTTTTAAATTGTACCCCTTAATCTTGAAAGAATAGTTGTAATTTATATCGTTTTTTTTTATTTTAATTTGTTCCGTGCAGATCCTAAAATACCAAATAGATTCTCCGAGTTGGGAACCGTTGTAGTAAGGGATAGTTTTCTGGTATCGTACGTCGTAAGATATTTTGCATCATTTTTTTTTTATTTGGCGTTTTAATAACTCGTCGAAAAGCTCTCTGTCATCGGATCCGTGATTCTTCAACAATTCTAAACGTTGGATTTCGATTCTCTTTCGCAGGTCCTCTCGGCGCTGGACATCCTGCAGCCACCGCACCTGGACTTCTTCCAAGAAATGTATCCTTTTCTAAATTCACCAACGTCTCATCGTCCAAAAAAAAAGACAGGTTTGTCCCCCCTCCAAAAAGATCCAAAAAACTGATTCTCTCGCGACGTCGCCGATACTCAGACTCCCTATTGCTACCGAAATAACTATTACGTCCGATAATAATCACACTCGAACTCGGCAATATCGAATCGACGATATCAAAAAAAAAAAAAATAGGAAACTAGAAATGAAATTTTTTCGTTTTTTTTCTTTCCTAATAACGGCATCGGTTTGCACCGTGACGCTTTACTTTAAATAGTTTCACGTTAACACACCCGCGCGAGTTGAGAAGTTTCACGATTGATGCGCCGGGTCATTTTTTAAATTTCGCGTTACTCAAGAATTTACTTAAATTTCGACAACGACAGCATACTGCCGACAAACTCCGACTTAACGAAAGGGTTAAGCTTCTCACGCGTAAGTTTAATAAATAATAATAATTTCGTATATTTTTTAAGGTGTTTTTGGACGAGACCCGGAAAACTTATAAGGTAGGGGAGACCAGGGTAGAAAGTAACAGTTTTTGGTTTTCATGAAATAAAACAGTACCCCTATATTTTAGCTAGAGATTTAGTGTTAAATTATACGGACAGATTGGAGATTCAAGATTCGCTCTACAGCGATGTAATGTTTTTAGATTAATTGTTAAAAATATTATCACCATGAAAATTGACCGAGCCGGATTATTACTTTTTTCCCCAGTTTGATGTAAAAAATAACGCTGAGGTGAAGTGCATCACATATACAATTGAACAGAATTGTGGACAACGAAAGATAGAAAAATAATTAAAACTAGCTACTGAGTACAAAGAATCAACATTGCATTATAGTTTTCTATTTAATCGACTCAACACAACATTATTTCTTAATCAATAAGCACTCGACACAAATTATCTTCTTATAATTAGTATATCATTACCTTCTTAATAAGATCCATTAATTATCATAGTTTATTAATTATTTCTTATAATAGCGTTGTCTCTTACTTACAAACTTATAAGCCCCGTTACAACCTACCCCTGTTACTTTTCACCCCGGTTTCCCCTACTATAAGGGTGAATATAAATCCTGATAATTTCAATTCTCGAGCCTCGATCACGATAAGACAATAAGAATCGAAACTGAGTGAAATATTAAAGGGGGGGGGGGTGGTCTGAAAGGCCAGGCGATAAATCCTGTAGGGGAAAAACCAGGAAAATTTCTGACAATCGGTGGGAGGCCAGGTTGCCCGGAAAGGTCGCGGTAGTTGTCCCCCCTCTTCACGAAATGAAATTAAGGGTCCGAACTTCTGTCTGCCTCGCGGGGGTGAACCGGACACGTGTGGACCCCAGAAGCTAACCTAATAAATCTCGAGGCTTCGTTCTCACGTTACGAACGCCCTGGGAAGAGATCAATAACGCCGGAACGGCATATACGGAGTCGGCGTTGCTTCGTTCCATGAAGGTGGAGGACAGGGCCTTAATTTTCACATGAACCTCCCGTATGGCTCCACCTATTTTCCAGAACTGACGTACGCGAAACTCAGGGGGCGAAAGCGAGTGCGTTTCTGGCTGGTCGGATGCTCCCGTGGGAATTTTTGGCGATCCTGAGTGGATGAAATTGTACATATATGTATACAGGATCTTTCAGGCTTTGGCATACACTGCTTCTAGATCTTCGAAGTACACGGGAAAATAGGAAAACGCGTATATTAACTGTTAACTTTTGTAATGTTGTGGCAATCGTGTTGTCACCAGGTTTCTATTTCTTTTTTCTGTTTATCTTTTCAGTTTTACATTTCTTTCTGTTTACCTTTTGAGTTTTATATATTTTTTTTTCTATTTACCTTTTGAATTTTACATTTTTTTTTTCTGTTCACCTTTTGCGTTCTATATGTTGTTTTTTCTGTTTACCTGTTTAGTTGTACGAAAGTGAAATAAATCTAGCTCGGCCTTGTCTTAACCCTTTGGTTTACGGGGATAGTTTCACCCTGGCGAACCGAATGTCAGGAAAAACGATAAATGACACGATGCTTCTACCGAGATCCCTTACAAACCCACGGAGTTTAAGAAAAATCGGATTTTTCAAGTTATTCGGGCGAAATAAAGATACAAAGACTAGGGACAAGTTTGAGATCTTACATTCCAAAACTACGTTACTAGACCTCTTAAATATAGGAATATGTTCGTGTTACCTTGTTTTTTTGAACAATTCTAGCAAATCTTTGACCATAAACGAATCCATAAGTCGGGAGCACCTTGAAGGAAATTTTCAGCTGTAATTGTCTAAATGTGTACAATATGTCTGGCAGTTGACCTTGATCGCTAATCACTCAGGTGTTATCTGCCTGATAAGGGATTCGATCTTATGCAGTAAAATATAGTTGCGTAACGTGTATTACTCCGCGATAAAGTAGCTGGATTTGACGAATGCGTTCCATCAAGACGGTAAAAATATCCTCGGTTCGACGAAGAGAAAGAAACGATTCATAAACGGTGGTCCTTATTTCAGACCACTTGCGTTCGTTCCTCGTTTGAATTAAGCCAAAGAAAATGTTTGTTTTTTCACGTGATAGAAAATTCGGACGTCAAAGAAAGGTATTCGAAGCGTCTCGTGTCTATCTTGAGCGATCGGCGCATTGAAATCGAGATAACGCGAGTTTTGAGGATCCGTTAAATTGTATTTTCTTCGTGCATTTTGCGAGTTGGATGGAATGGTACTCGAAGATTTCTTTAAGGGGTTCTTTGAGCTGGTAAATAAATGGGACAATCCAACAATGTTTTTGTATATGTAGAATTAGGGTTTAATAAAAATTCAACATATACATCTTATATTTCTGAAAAATTGAGTTATATATCTATCAAAAGAAACTAGTACTTGTCGAAGCCGATGGTGAAAATATCTCTATTTTACAAAATGACGACTATTCGAACTTAAATTTGTAGTTTCTATAAATGTTTAACTCCTTTGTTACCACAAAAACATGCACGAGTTAAAAATTCGCTTAGTTAACTATTAGATTTTAGTCTTGAGAATATTACCACAGAGTTTGATCGAGATTGCTTCAGTAGTCTCTTAAATATATCTGGTACCGACTTTAAAAACTGTATTTCGAGTAAAATCCTTTCAAATAGCAGCCAATTTCTTCTGTTGAAGGCTACGTAGCTCAATTTTCCAGAAATTACCAAGGGAATAACAAATAATAAGATGTATATGTTGAATTCTCAATAAACAATAATTCCACATATGCAAGAACATTTTTTAATTTTCCCTTTTATTGGTTTTCGAGATAGTACTTTCTGGTCGAAACTTCGAGGGGTGGTTTTCCCCCTTAAAAACGCGTCTCGGCCGATAAAAAAAAATACGTATCCTTTACTTTTTAACTGCTTAACGGACATACAAAGTTTCATCAAAATCGGAGGGGACACTTCCGTGCCGAATCCAAGAGAATATCCTTATTCGTGGGGCGATGATTCGTCGAGTCGTCCCGTACTAGACGGGCGCAGGCGCCGTCCAAAGTGGCCGGTTGATCGATCGATCGATCAACGAGAAACCGATAGACGATCCTCCTTAAGTGAACGGGACCCAGCAAGGAGAGTTAATCTCGATGGAGGCAGCTCGATAAATCAGCTCCCACCACACTCTTCGCGTCTTGTTCCGAGCCTCCTCTTACTTCCTTCCGTCTGCCTCTTCGGATATATTTCTAATAAATAGATCCTTTCATGAATTAAACGCCCCACAGATGATACGATTTTTCGTACAGCTGATCGTACAACCACCGACGAAGTATAAAAATGGACGTTTGTTTTTTTTCACTTAATTGTAGTACCTTAAAAAGTCTGTGATTTTAGTGACCCTTACATTATAATAACGATGAACCTGCGGTGGTTAAGTAAATATCGTTTCAGCAAATGTAAACGCAAAACCACGCGAGCTTTTGGATATGTTTTTACTTTATAAAAATATAGCATACTTTACAAATATTATTTAGTAAATATATATATCATTCAAATTGATAAGTTCAATAGTTTTGTTTAAAAAATTCCCAAGAATTGCCCAGTTATATAACCGTCACACTAGCATAGCCCGTTAACGATTCCATATGCTTTTATACTAAACTTTATAAAAATCAAATAAATAACGTGATCAAAATGATTGAAGATATGATATTATAAATAATTTGATTCAATATCTAAATCAATTTATATTCGTACATTATTAGATTGTTAAGGCAGAAAGGTCTGAGAAAAGTCTTGGCAACTTGAATCCCTTTTCGTAACCTTTTATACTCTGTTTCAAGGAACCGATAAACAAAAAGAATCAGTCGGAACATCGACGAAGAGTCTCTCAAGTCGGCGTTAATTCCATTAATCGTTCGGTACCGTCACTGTTTGCGTGGGTCGATTCTAATTCCATCTCCATGGAAAATTCACCAACGTTCCTCTCCGCCTTCTCTCTGGCT
Organism: Dufourea novaeangliae; assembly: GCF_001272555.1. Lineage (NCBI taxonomy): Eukaryota > Metazoa > Arthropoda > Insecta > Hymenoptera > Halictidae > Dufourea > Dufourea novaeangliae. The sequence continues at coordinate 191,566 of NW_015374058.1, read as the reverse complement.
TCCATTCACGAAACTTCGCGATAGGGATGTTGGAAGTTCGTTGATTTTTAATTAAAAACCCCCCCCCCCCCCCCCCCCCCACCTGGACTAACCGCGCAGTGTCTCGCAGACGATACGCTAAAGAGATTAACCCGGTTGATATAGTCGCTCCAGGCTGACTACACGCTGTTAAATCCATCAATGCTCGAAGCACAAAAGAAGAGAAGCTGCCTCGTAACTTTCGAATTGGGATCAACTTCCCGCCATACCTACGGGGGTTAATTCCATCCTCGATCCTTCACGATCGCTCGTTGACTTCCTCTTCGCGAAGATCCATTGTACATTTTGGGGACGAACAACTTATCGTAGGGACCGTTTGTAATCGTTCGGAGGATCAAGGGATCGACAATAATGGCTGAAAGTTTCGGATGAACGAGTTGTCGAATCGGGCTAGGATTAGTTCCCTAGCCTTTCCCTATCGATCGACCATATCCCAAGGGCTCTGTGATCGAAGATCCCAATCGTGTCTTCATAAATCGTAATATTCGATGGCTAGTATGATGCTCCTGGATCTCGGAGCGATTATGGCTCTCCTAATTTCTGATTAAGGACAGGTTTAATTGGACGAATACATATTGAAGAGAGGGGAAACGTTCGAATCAATTGTTTGAAATTGTTTGCCGAAGATAAATACGATTAGAGATAACAATACTCAGCGTGTGAGTCTTTGTGGTACAGGAATTTAACGGCGATGTCTTTGTAACGTTGGAGAAGAACCGATTGTTTGAAAACAAAATGACGTTCTTTTTTTTTATAATAACTTTTTTTTACAAATGCCGACTCGTAGCCACCACAAAACCACTCCCCTCCCCCTCTGGAATGTCTGGTCACCAGATCCATCGCTGGTCCGCACCCTCGTCCAACATACAGTACAGAAGGACAGAGAAGGGGTGTTGCGATTCCACTGGAAACCGCCGCCTAATTTCAAATTATGGATCCTCCTCGATTAGCCTCGCTTTCAACGAACAGGGGCGACGGCAGCTATAGGCGTTCAGGCCATCCAGACGTCTCCCAGCTCTCCACGCCACCTCCCTTCCCCTCCATGAATACACCATGGCGGTCGGGACACAGAGAGTTGCTCGATAGCAATCATGGATTATTAATGCGCACGCCACAACGCTATTGATAGGTCGATACCGTGCCCATTACCACCCTAGTCGCCCCTTACGATGGACACTCGGGGGTCTGGGGTTTGCTCTCAGTTTACACTGTTGCGCGACTGATAATGTACACTTCCTCTTTAGCCTACGATCGATGGATCTCGGTCCAGTCGATTGACGATGGTTCGAAATTCGGTGGACTGTACGGTGAGATGATTGGGGAATCTAGTGGAGTTTTAACCCCGTACTTCCTGAATTTTATTCGAACGATACTGTTGTGGACCCAGGTTCTGATGACTTAAGAGTAACTATCGTGGTTTTTTTTTATACTTTTAATTCAGTGTTGTACTGGTGAAACACTTATTTAAAAGTAAGAAATGCAAAGGAAGAAATTTCTGAATAACCTCAATCGTATGTTTCAGGACCCAGGTTCTGATGACTTAAGAGTAACTATCGTGGTTTTTTTTTATACTTTTAATTCAGTGTTGTACTGGTGAAACACTTATTTAAAAGTAAGAAATGCGAAGGAAGAAATTTCTGAATAACCTCAATCGTATGTCTGTGTCTCACTTTGAGCTATCAAATTTTATGTGTAAATTTAGAAATATTAATAATTATTTAGTAATTCTTTAGAGTACAATTTTTTTTTTTTTTATGAACTTAGTGTATGGTGTCTATATACTAAACTGATCAGGAAGTGAGTTCTTATCAGGAAGTGGGTACGTAATGGTAACATAGTCAGCTGTACATATCTAACTATAAGAACGTCATCGCGACATTTAACACTGGAACTACCAAAGCAGTTAAAAATGACTGGTTAGTATACTCTTGTAACGACGATGAAAATAATACAACTAGACTGCGGATTTTTACACAGTGTCATTTTATAATGTGATTCAAGGAGTGAAGACAGGAAATTTTTTCTTCTCTCGGGGATTTCAGTGTTATAAAAATAAAATATAAAATTTATTAAACTCAATCGAATTTCTCTGTCCTCAGACAGAGGAATTGGTCGATACATAATTAGTAGTCTGTGGATTTTATGCATTTATAGCGAATATGATTGTCTATAATATATATTATATATAATCTCAGTATATAAACATCTTTAATAAACTTTGATGAGGTATTTTTTTATTTGGAACTTAATAGCATCCTTAATAAGACAAAAGAATTTCTGTTTGACGCCAGTTTTTGTAAAATAGATAATCAAAATCTATATTTGCATGAAGATCCGCTATCTAATAATTAGATTGTATAATAAAATTCTGTCTATACTTGTCTCGGGATTCCTATTTCAATTTTACTTCGTACAACCTGTAAGTGGTGTACAAATGGTGAGGTGCAGGATTACGGTGGATTGATTACCAACGTGTGTTTCTGTACCCTGGTCCCTAGGGGATATGTAATTTTCTTATGTTGATTGTACGCCACTGGCGACACACGCAAGAAAAAGAAGAGAGAGACAGAGAAAGTTAGTTACTTAAAAGGCCCGTATGAGGGGGATTCGATCGCGCTCGCCCCTATCATCGAGGAAATTGATATCGATTACGAGGATCACGCCCCTTGTTCTGCGTCGTTTATTCGTACTTCGAGCTTCACTGGAATCGTTTTACGATGGGCTCCATTGTTCGTTTGGTCTTTAACCCTTCTATCGTGTATGTCACGGGCTATTTAGAACCTGTGGATGATGTTACCGAAATGGTGTTATAACCCTTTGCACTCCATTCGCTCCGTGGTGGTGACATGGACTAAGTACAAGAAGTATTTAGGTAGCGTCAAATTATTGCTTTTTTGAGAAAATCTCTTAAACGGTAGGGAAGTGGTTCCTTTGGGCGAGAAATGGAAGCTGTTTGTTATCGATTCATACGTTCTTTATAAAATTATATAATACAAGAAATTGTAAAACTCTTAATCGTTCGATCGATAGGAATTTTTCGCCAGGAGGGAGAACCAAGGGCTTCCGTTTCCTTCTCTGATACCAGGTTAATATGAAAAGCTTCGTGTAATTTCCACACTCGCACAAAGTATACCCCATGATACCATTTAATTTATATCTGAAACATTTCGAAATATCGTCAACAATTTCAGAGATATTCGAGTGGGTCGATTTAAATCGGACACCCTGTATATCATTGAGAACTACTGCGTACAATTATCTCACGAAACCCCGTTAAAATCGAGAGTCTGACAGTTTGGTTCCTTATAAGAGACAGAGAAAGCACGCTGACCGCCATTCGCTATTACAGTAAATCTTCGATCGACGCTCGAAAGTCAGGACCGTTGTTGAGCAATTATCGCAGAGGGACAATACGATTTCTATACTTCATTAAATTGTGCCAATTCATAAATTTCGGTTTGAGCCTCGTGTAACTCCCCAGTCGTGGGGATGAAGCAAACGTGCATTTAACATAGAGATCTCTCCGCGCAGTTATCGAGACTTCACTATTATTCTGGTTATAGAAGGTAATGGATCTCTGTGGGCATAACTAATCGGACCTTCATTCCTTCCACTAGCCATCTCCTCAGCAAAGCACAGTACTATCCACCGATGATCCCAGCGAACAGACAACCCGCGATGGACCAACACACGCATCCGTCTCGTTACGGGCGTGGAACACGCGAGATAGCCACGCGTGTACCGTATGCGTGTGCATACGCGGCTGATCGATAATCGTATAATAAGCAGTGCAGTTGGAAACCTAGACAGGGAAGGAAAACAGAAATAGAAAGACATATGGAGAGAGAGATGGAGGGGGAGGGGGGCAGGTATTGGAGAACGGGACACACGATGCTCCGTCCGCTTAATGAGCGCTTTAATGAACGCGTGGGGATACGTATTGCCAATGTCGACGATCAATTAATAGACTGGTTACATACACACACGGTTATCGCAAATTCACCGACGGATTCGGATGTTAGCCCCCCTCCACCATCACAGGTGTATCGTTCAACGGTGTTGCCCAACGGTAGTGGAAAATCTCTTCCGTGTAATCGCCGTGGCTCACGCGACTGTGGGTACCTATATACCCCCTTGCATCCTCCCTCCTCCCTCTTCCAGAGCGAATTTGAATATCTTCGGTGAGCAAACCTGAACTCACGATTTACGGATCGAACGTTCGTTCCTTCCACCGACTCGTCTGTAATTTTTTTCTTTCTGGATTCAAGATTTTATTTACTCGGTGAAAACAGTTCCAGGACGTCCGATGTGTCGATACGTTTTACGGGTTTAATGACCGGTTCGCGGGTCGAGCGCGCAGTGTTTGGTTTTATCTTCGTGGCTACCGACACAGAGTGAATTCAGGTATACTGGGTGGACGATCAAACGTGATCAGAGTCGAATATTTTTGTCCTGGTTAACGCTAGTGTATTGTAGCTGACGGACACCATTTTTGATATTGTTTTAATTGAGGTAAATTATATTTTCTCAATGTTTCTTTGGTTTAGAAGAAGACAGATTTCGGTGGTTATGGTGCTTGCCGAATTCGTCTCGGTATCCGCTAGAAGATGGTAAAAAGAGTGTAGCTTTATCTGTAAAAAAAAGTGATGGTGACCTTGAAAAAATCTGATTTTTTTTTATCGCCATCAGATGCACGCCTTAAAACCATGTATATTCCTATTTAGTCATTTTTTCTTATTTTATATAGTAGTGGAAATAATTTGGGTGCTCGAGTTAAAGTTAACACCCTGTATACACCGGTGGCGATCGGCCGTAATTGTTGGTCATTTGACACTCGAGAGCAGGCCTGTTTACGAGCGAATGAGAGAACGCTGCACTTGGCGCGCAACGGATGATACCGGGCGGTTTGTGGGTTAGAGGTGTTTTTAAAGTGTTGCGCGCGTGAGTTAAGTGAGTGTTATGTAGATGCGTCGATTGACCGTTTGCACGTCGGGATGTAGAGTGTATATTTATCGTGCGATTTGTGATGGCTTTTACAAGGTAACTTTTATTCCTGGAATCATGGTTCTTCGGGGATTTTCATTAATATCGATCGACAGTGAGATTTGTGGTGAATTTTAAAGGGTAACTTTTATTCCTGGAATCATGGTTCTTCGGGGATTTTTATTAATATCGATCGACAGTGAGATTTCTTCGTTCTCGGACGATCTCTTCGTGACCCACCTGAACCACAAACAGGATTTCTAGTTTCTCGTTTGCGGAGGAATTTTTTTTTTTTTGGAGGTAACTGTTTTGAATAACGTAACGTACAATGTCAAATTTTGATTTATCTGAAAATGACTACGGCATGAAAAGTGATGATAAAACAGTTTAGTAAGGACCGAGAAAGTATTTACTAATTATTTTGTTTTCTGTTTTAGAAATATTTTTGCTGGTAAAAACTACTTTTTGTACAATATATAAGTGCCTAATTGAAGGAAATTATTACTTCTTGAAATTATTTTTCCATTTAGCATTCTGTCCAAGGAAATTCCTTTGCACTCAAACAGGATTTAAATAGTGATTTGAAGGTATTATATCTATACCTATAAACTATGTGTGTACATACTTACCCCTCGAGAAGACTCGAAATACTTTTCGAGTATCTATAATAAAAATTCCAATAGAAAAATAACATAATTCAGGCGTTAAAGGGTTAAGAAATAGTATTCTGAGAGACAGTGTTCGGGGAAGTGTTTTTCTTATGCATTGTACAACTACTCTCTCCAGCCCTTTTCCCGATAAACCATCGAACAGACTCGCGTAACAACTCGACAATTATTCATAGTCCTTTCACTGTCAACCGCAGGGGACCAAAACTTCGATTGCTCGTAGCTAACGTCTCCAGACTGGCGGCTAGCTCCCTCTCTGTCTCTCTCTGTTGTTCCTACGAAGCTAGGGAATTACGAGCTCCAGCGCCTCATAATTAATCAAACTCGATGAACGTATATACCGAACAGTCGCGGTTCTACGCACGCACATAGGAAGTTCGTGACCCCCAAGATGGGGACAGGAAAACACAAGAGGGGAGGGGAAAAAAGGCAATTTCCTAGAAATGAAAACTGGTTGTTCGAACCGTATCACCGACGGGATCGTCTTCGATGTAACGAAAAAGAAAAAATAAAGAAGTTACGGGAGAGAAAAAGAGGGACCAGAGCGCAAAAATAATACGGCAGTTTTAGCTTATGGACTCTGAAACACTTATAATCATTTCGAACGTGACCCGAAAAGAGTAAATCCACAAAAATTATCATAGAAATTTCATTTTAAATTTCATGTATACAGCAATGTCTCGATGAGTGCGACATGTTCAGGTCCGCTTCGGAGCACTCGTGACAAAGCGGAAACGGTTTCAGCCCCCTATGAATTTGTTTTTAGAGCATCTGCTTAGTTTCTGTTTACAGTAAATTCTCGATGAGTGGATGACAAGGACAGATCCCAATATATAACGCTATCTTTTTAACGAGGTTTAGTACAGTGATAGAACTTAAAATTCTGAAGCCAGTATTATTTCTTTCAGTCGCATATGGCCATTAGTTTATGAAATATTTAATGTTCATCACCGAAGAGCGTTGTAACACTCATCGTGGATATACTGTACTCTGTTCAAATTGATTTCAAAATACCCCCACTGGTGGGAATAACGCTGTTCGTGTCGCATTTATCGAGGAATCATTGTAAATATATTAATATTTAATTTCATAATTTAACATACGAAAGGGTTAAGCGTAAATGGTAAAAGGCCCCAGCCCCGTTTCCGCCCCGTTTCTAGGTCGAATACGCGTTTTTCCATCCGGTGTCTGCCCACAACCGACCCGCTCCCGTCCGATTTTTCTCTGCGTGGCCTATGTGGGAGGTCGTTCGATGACGCCTCGACGTTGATGCAACGCGCGACGTAACGCAACGCCGCGGCTGGGTGAAGTCGACGGGGCATAGAGAGAGGGAATGAGGAATATGGAAAAGAAACGTTGGACAATGGCTTCGGGAGAAAGGAAACGTTCGCCTGGTCTCACTAGATACCTTTGAACCGCGGGTCTCGATGTGTGGCTCGGTTCTAGAACGACAGCTCGATGACTGATATGTCGGAGGAAGACTGATTATACGCATACTGTGAATCGTGACATCGACGAGTCGATGAACAGAGTTCGGGGAGAGGTTCGAGTTAATCCTTGTTTAGGCAACCGGGAAAAAAGGGGCGTTAGAAAAAAACCTCCCACCACTTGGTAACTTTATTTCAAGTACTGGAATAAATATTAAATCGAATGTTAATTTGGAATAAATTTCAATAATATTTCAATAATTCCCGATACCAAATTTTAAGAGGCCCTTCTCCAACGCCACTTTTTCCCCTAGCGGAAGCCGAGTTTGTTTGTCGGTGTACACCCACGAGCAAAGTCGGCTTCCACTAGGGGAAAAAGTGACGTAGGAGAAGGGCCTCCTACCACTTGGTAACTTTATTTCAAGTACTGGAATAAATATTAAATCGAATGTTAATTTGGTATAAATTTCAATAATATTTCAATAATTCCCGATACCAAATTTTAAGAGGCCCTTCTCCAACGCCACTTTTTCCCCTAGCGAAAGCGGAGTTTGTTTGTCGGTGTACACCCACGAGCAAAGTCAGCTTCCACTAGGGGAAAAAGGTGGCGTAAGAGAAAAACCTCCTACCACTTGGTAACTTTATTTCAAGTACTGGAATAAATATTAAATCGAATGTTAATTTGGTATAAATTTCAATAATATTTCAATAATCCCTGATACCAAATTTTAAGAGGCCCTTCTCCGACGCCACTTTTTCCCCTAGTGGAAGCCGAGTTTGCTCGTGTGTGTACATATAACTGAACACGCGTGCGGATCATGGTAACGGGGTTAAAAAAACAGTAAAACGTTGCATCTATAGATCGTAACGACCCGGCCGTGAAAACTGAAATTGCCGAGGGAGGGAGGGGGTGGAGCATGCGGTCGCGTTTATTTACATGTATTTTTTCGTTCGTTTTATTTTCGGCCACGGTTGATCGATCAACTGGGCGAGAAAGATATAGAAAGGATGAGCGGAAAAATCAACGAGTGCTGGAGAAAAATGACCTCCATCGGACGAATTGAAATTTCGCCAAATATAGTTTCGCGGTTTCCGACGCGATCGTGTCGATGCACACACATACATTCGCACACTGATGCCACGGGGGAAACACCTCGTTCGACCATTAAATTTACGTTCGTGCATGTACACACGGCTAATAAAATTCTATCGTTCTCCCTCTTTTTTTCCCTCCCACCCTCTGATTTGCCCCTGTCTGGAAAACACACGGTTTTGTAATGCGAACCAAATGTTTTTTTTTGTTTTTACGGTCCCCCGTGTACGCGAAACTGGTGCACGGAGAAGCTTCGTTTATTCGATGGAATGCGATACTTCATGGGCACAATCCCGGAAACAGAGGCGTAGAAAAGCGTATCGTAGATGTACGACTCTTTGAATCGGGCGTTGAAAAACGGTTCTGAAAATAACTGTTTCAAATTGTTCTGCAGAGTGAGTCAATCGGAATTAATATGTAAAATAAATTGTTACGTATTTATTGTATCGGAGAACTTTTTGTTTTGTGGGTTCTGTAGCATTTCAAGGGACGCATCGGACGGATACAATTTTATTTATTTTTCTAAAAGAAAATTCAAGTGCGAAAAGGTTAAAACAGCAAGTCCGCCTGAACACGAATCCGAGAAGGTCCAACAATCCACTTTCGATTCCCTGATATCAATCGACATCTCGTCGAAACACTGTGACAATAATTCAGGTTTAGTTGCGGCGATAAACTCATGAAAATTGGCTGATAACACGTTATTAGAATGCGAAGGGAATCTTTGCGAAGAAAACTCGAGACAGGGGAAAGTATAAGGACCTAAATTTTCCTCGATCTTCCTCCGTCATTTTCCACAAGGATTTCTATCCACCTTCCTCTTCGTGTCCTCGATTGTCACCAGGGATACGTCCCGTTCCTTTGTTACCATGAGTCAAGATAACAAAGAAGAAGAAGAAGAAGGAGTTCAGGACGATGATGAAGGCTTAGAGAGCGAGGTGTTCGAGCAAGGCCAATCCGGTGCTCGTCCGACCGGTCAACCGAGTTCGAACTCCGACTCTCGCAAACAACATCGAAAACCCGAACAACTCTTCCGTACCACAAAAATCACGATCTAAATACTACTCGTGAATTCTGTAGATGCAATCCCCACTATGGGTATGCTAGTACTCGAATTATTCGAGTGAATTGAATTTCGAATCAAATAATAATGATCGGTCGATCGAGCCGAGTCGAGCGTTCTAATTCTTCAAGCTACATAAAATCGACGAACTGTTCGAAATAAGTACGAGCTACTTGAAAACCTCAAACGGTTCGAACGTAAGACATCGATTTACTTAAAAATTAATCGAATCAACTATCCACGATAGTTTGAAAAGTCTCGAACACCAGAGAAGAAGAGTGTCCTGCGGAAGAGGCGACCGAAGAGAAACCACGCTCTCTTCCAGGTTCCTCTTCTTCCTCCTCGGACCGGTATCGGGCCCCAAGAGGAGGGAGAAGAGAAAGAGATAGAAAGACCGGGAGAAACGGGGCAGGATACTCGATTCCCTTCGCGCTGGAAGAGAAGATGCTGTTGGGGCCAGGTCGCTTTGTCCGGGAACCGGTCGACGTGCCTACCCAGGAGGCAGACACGCATCGGTCCCACCAATCTCGCGGAGTGTGTGGGCCCCACGAGCAGAACGAACCGTCTCGGATCCAGGGATTTAAACCGGTATGATTTTGATACCGGTATTATGCCATCGAAGCTATACTGAAACCGATATATTACCGAAAACCAAAATAAATACCGGTATTTTTTCGGTTTCTATAAGGGCTGGACTTATATAGGGTTATATAGGGCGAAGGTACAACCGAAAATAACGATATAATACCGATATTATGCCATCAAAGCTATATTGAAACCGATATATTACCGAAAACCAAAATAAATACCGGTATTTTTTGGGTTTCTATAAGGGCAGGATTTATATAGGGTTATATAAGGCGAAGGTACAACCGAAAAATAGATCTGTTTAATATCGATATTTTCGACTTGAAAATAACAAAATACAGTGTACATGTGTCTTATAATTTTAAAATACGGATTTAAGGGTCTGAGCGTTGAACGGGTTAATAAGAACCCACTTGTGAACTACAAAATGCACACAAAATTTTTCATTCTCCGATGTAACGACAAAAAACGTTCTTCCCTTGTTAGAAGAAACACAAACGCTTGAATCGCGAACGAATGTGTACGAAAAAGTACGAGTTCCTCGGTCCATTAATTTTTCGTTCGAAAAAAATCGTTTAGAAATGATTCCTCCACATAAAAATAACCCCTTTAAACGTGCCCCTTCGATCTTGAATAATAAAAAAAAAAAAAACAGTTTCACCAAGCTGCCCGAATATCCTGGCGAACCACAATAGGCAGGCAGAGCCGTTCATCGATCCGCCGAAAGTCCCCGGTCCAAAAGCTTTCAACCGCATTATTTCGAATCCCCGACTCCGTACTGTAGCACATTCGGAGTTTTAATCGCGTTTGCGGCTCCGTCGCGATTCCTCGATTCTTTCTATCTCTCTTTCTCTCTCGCTTTTCGATCGAGTGCCGTCGAAACACTTTTAAACGGCGTTCCCATCAATCTTCCGCGATCCAGTCGACGAAAAAACAAAAAAAGAAAAACAAAAGAGAAACAAACATCACAATCGTCATTTCTCTTCCCCCGTGGGCTGAGAGTTCGGTCGATTCTCGACGGTCCCCAGGCCTGATAAACATTGATTGTCGTCGATCATGCGAGCGTGGAAAATCTTCCTCTGATATTCCAGTTTCCTGAGGATTTTCTGTTCGTTTAAACGGTTTCCCCATTTCGATCTGAATTCTTATAACGTTAGGAACTCGAAAAGAATAAAAACAAATTTAACTCGTAACATATTTTTTAGGGTAGAATTTCCTCAGAAATTCAATATTTGCAAACGTGAGAAATATTTTTTCTCATTGATACCAAAAGAACTCTTAATGAGAGTTATACGTCTTCACATTAGTTTTACATAATCAGTTCGTCAATAATATCTGAATCTGGAGATTACATTTTTCGAAGAAAATATGTGCGTAAGAGCACGCAACAATATTTGGTTCCGAAATTAGGGATCTAACTTTTACTCGACCTCCTGAAAAAATCAATTCTTTGATTACCGTACAATGGACATTCCCAAATAAGTAATTATTAAACTATATGTAAAATTTATTGTAAAGAAATCGTGAACTTCAAAACGAACAAACGAAACGATATTTCGCCGGTGCGAATACGTAATAGTGTGATGTCCATGGGTTATCGTTAATTGGGTTATTATTATTAATTACGTTGATTGGTTGGTCGTCGGTTCAGCCGCTGATGTGTTACGTGAGTTTCGCTCGAAGTTATCGTTTGAAAGCCCACGATTCACCTCTAGATTTCGAACAAGGAATCACAAAGAAGAGAGAGATAGAATCGAAAAGGGATCGAATAATATCGTCGATGTCCATTGTTCAAGTTCAAAGACCACTTTAATCATTTTAACACGCTTCTCCGCCGGATGAAAGGTATCTTCGAATGACTCCGACTGAATGGGCCGGCTGCTCTCCTAACTACCTCGACATCTTTCTCTTTTTTTTTCACAGCCTTTGATCTCCGCGACCTTCAATCGATTTGCGCTTTTCCAAGCGTTTCAATCCCCTTCCAAATGACTCCGACCGTATTTTAGTTTATTTCATTTTTCTTTTTTAAACTCCGTCGGCTCTCCAACGCTCTAGCCAAATAAAGCCTCTTTCATCGGAACCGTAATATTTTCGAGTTCCACCCACCCCACCCCCTCTGGCCTTTAACCCTTTTACCCCGACGCGAAAGCCTAGTTTCACCTTCGTAACCCCCGTCTACCAAAGGACTCTCCCGCTTGGTTTTTGTTCAACGAGACTCGCTGCGTTGCTTTAAACCACGCCGTCACTTCGATCGAATGAACTGTGGGAAGCCAATTCCAGAGGCGGAAGTGCTGTTCCGTCGTAGACCGAAACGACGGCTATAAAGACAGACGGTATCGTTATTTTTTATTATTTTATTTTCTTCGTCCGGGCAGTTTATACATTTTCGCGACCAGCCCTTGGAATTTAACTTCGTTCACGAAGAGAATAAATAAACTTTTAAAAGACCATTTGGTCTGCAGTTCGCCATATGCGCACGGTAACCTGGGACCCATCCGCGCCGGGCCTTACCGGGGCGCGCAGACGATACAGCCATAAACGCTAACGTTGAGAGACTCGAAAATTCGTCGCAGTCAACTCGCACCGTGACCACGTGCGCGATATTTTTCTGGCGTCCGCTTCGCCCTGAAGGAGAGGTTTTCCACCTCCATGTCACTTGGCAAAACCCAGGAATTTGCCTTCCCCTTCAGGGCATAACCAATAAGCAGGCGAATTTTGGTAACAATACATTTTTGCCCAAGAAAACCTGCAAGAAGGCCACGAAATCTTCACGAGAAATTGAATAACCGAGCACCCCCGTCGAGGAAAAAAAGAAAAGCAAAGAATGGAGCAAATACTCCCCGTTCATTAGCTCTTCGCTCAATTTGATCGTCGAACGACTGAGAGAACGGAAGCAATCGAACGCCCGAACAACGGCTAATCGTTCGTTGTACTCGTTCTGGTTGTTTTAACCACGAAATATCTTTTTTCTCTGAAATTTTCTTCAAGTCGTCTGATTCATCGATCGTTCAAAAACAAATTTAGTGTTCCAAAAAACAGGTTGATTCTGTTGAGATCCGGCGAACGTATCCGATTGTCCTCGTGGGCCAGCTGGCCCAGACGATTTCTTCTGGTCCTCGAAATATCCTTTTTCATCGAAATATCCTTGTTTGCCCTTTCCCCCCTTCGACCCCTATTTTCACGTCGAACGGTACGTAGCGTTCGTCGACGATCGTGTTTCAAAAGAGAGATAGTTCGAAAGCAACGGTCGGCATAGGCTGCGCGGTTAGGTGTTTCCAGGCCCCGAAGCCAGCCGGACCAGTCGACTTGCATACCACAACGCCAGGTTCGCGGCCAGCCTCTACCTGCATTCCAACCTACCAGTCGACCTCATTCCGCCATTATACTATTTCATTCGCCTCCTCCTCGAGCCTTGTCTCTCCGCGATGCCGCCGGCTGAAGCGTCGAATCTCGAAGGTTGTAGACACGTTTGTACCCTTAATAGAATTTGCAACCCTTTCAAGGGGATGTTTACTGCGGTTTTAGGTGACCACGGATTAGTATTTGGGCTAAGTGATTGAGTACTTCGGTATGCAGAGATAAGTATTTCAGCTGATGAGGTCACTGCGATAGCATACTTAAGTGTTCAGGAACAAGTATTTCAGCTGATTTCTTTGATAGTATACTTAGGTGTTCAGGAATAACTATTTCAACTGAGTTCTCTGATAGTATACTTAGGTGTTCAGGAACAGGTATTTCAACTGAGTTCTCTAATAGTATACTTAGTTTTCAGGAACAAGTATTTCAGCTGAGTTCTCTGATAGTATACTTAGTTTTCAGGAACAAGTATTTCAGCTGAGTTCTCTGATAGTATACTTAGGTGTTCAGGAACAAGTATTTCAACTGAGTTCTTTGATAGTATACTTAGGTGTTCAGGAATAAGTATTTCAACTGAGTTCTCTGATAGTATACTTAGGTGTTCAGGAACAAGTATTTCAACTGAGTTCTCTGATAGTATACTTAGGTGTTCAGGAACAAGTATTTCGGCTGAGTTCTCTGATAGTATACTTAGGTGTTCAGGAACAAGTATTTCAACTGATTTCTCTGATTGTATACTTAGGTGTTCAGGAACAAGTATTTCAGCTGAGTTCTTTGGTAGTATACTTAGGTGTTCAGGAACAGGTATTTCAACTGAGTTCTCTAATAGTATACTTAGTTTTCAGGAACAAGTATTTCAGCTGAGTTCTCTGATAGTATACTTAGGTGTTCAGGAACAAGTATTTCAGCTGAGTTCTCTGATAGTATACTTAGGTGTTCAGGAACAAGTATTTCAGCTCAGGTCTCTAATGGTATACTTAGTTTTCAGGGACAAGTATTTCAGCTGAGTTTTTTGATAGTATACCTAGGTGTTCAGGAACAAGTATTTCAGCTCACTTCTTTGGTGGTATACTTAGGTGTCCAAGGGCAGCTGAGTTCTTTGATAGTATCCTTAGATGTTCAGGAATAAGTATTTCCAATTTATAACCGAGGAAAATGACTACTGCTAACCCTTACCGATCTATTTAACCAGACTTCTCTGCAAAATATTTTATTCGAATCAACGAACTGCAAAGCGTAGACATATTTAGGCAAGAGGGTGGAGAATTAAAAAAAAAAAAAGGTCGATCAGATGCAGTCGGTCAGAAACGAAAGTTGAATTTTCATGAAAAGCAGGGGATGAATACAGCAAAAGAGTCTGTCCTCAACAGCTCGATTGATATACAGTGGGAAAGGAAAGAAACGAACCGGCCGATTCAAGGGCTCCACCCCTTTTATTTCCCGTCTCGAATGCCGGTTCATTGCTCGACTCCCGTAAAAATTTTTCGAGTGCTTTTTATCGCGAAACTTCTGCTACTTCCACCTTGGGTTTCATCACGGATCCAGCGTCGATCGGGACTGGGTTCCTTGGAAATCACCGCAGTGGCGAAGTTCACCCTCTCCGATAAATTTCCAAGCAGAAGCACCAAGGGGGTGGCGATTACCGTGACTTTCGTAATTGCCGAACTTCTCCCGTCGACCATTCCCTTGACCGTGATCCCTGCCCTTCATGCACGGATAATACACGGTCTGTCGCAGAAATAACAGAAATTTCTGACGTCGAGAAATACACTTACGATCGAAAGTATGGGAGCAGAATTCATAATTGATGGAACAGTAATTTATTATTAGACTGTAGATTTTATTTTCTCCAGAATTACACGAGAGTTTGATCAATTTTGAAGAAGTTGTTGTTTTCTTTGGAACCTGGTAGAATAGCAAATAAAGTAAGCGAATCTTGATTTGATTCGAGTTTCTGTAAATTAACCCCGAAAAATATTTATATTTGCATAAACATCCGCAGTCTATTGATTATTCTGCTACGATATAATTCCTCGGTATCTTTATGAAAAATTTCACAGTGACCAAGAGATAATGTAAAAGACTTGTTTATACTTCGGTGAATATTCCATGTCATGTTGCGTTCGAATAGATGTCTATATTCTTGGCGTACAATTGTACAAGTAGAAAAATATGTGTTTTTTTTTTCTCATTTGCAGCGTTCGATCTGTCAGGCATGAGCGCGCGCGAGCTCAGCCTTGAGCTGAAAGATTTTGTAATTCGAAAGTCATCCCACTTTCCTTCTCTCCTCGCGGCTAGTAGGCTCGAAATAAATCCCCTCGGATCATTATAAGACTTGGCGTCAAGGTCATTCGTCTTTTGTACCCCCCCCCCCTCCCGACAATACTCTGTCGCTCTTCTAAAATTAAACCGTACACCCGTTCATCGACTTGTCGGAATTCTTTCGAAATCTCTTGTACAATATCCCAAAAGAGACGACCTGTCTTCTGAACTCTCACGAAACAGAACCTGTTGACAACCTTGAAGAGAGAGAGAAGAGGCAATTTTCTGGATCGACGAGACCCCAATCGTCTAAATTGTTTTTTTTTCCGTCGAATCCTGGGTTTCTGGACAGCTGTAATTCTAAATCGTTATAAGAACCTGTTAATAATTTTTTACAAAGGCTGTTTCCAGGAAGACAGGTATTGAGTTGATGCATAACTACAGTGGACTCTCACTATATTGCCACTGAACATATTGCCACGCGTGGCACTTCCCCTTCAAGCGTACTTTCGAGCACAGAAATTCGATTCAGCAACGATTTCAGACATGGTTCGTTTTTATTTTGACCACAGTGTATAAGAATTGAAAATTTTAGGATGGTTTTATAGTTATGGCACTCGGTGTAGTTTCCTTTGTTACTCTTGGAACAGTATCGTGACAAGATACGTTTATTTAGATCCTTTGTTATTAACAATATACGTATTACAAAATTTTATAGGTTTAAGCGTTGAATCATGTTCGAATTATTTGCCATATGTAAACATTCGAAGTGATTCGAAGGGCTTGAGAGCCCATCACTAGTCTGACGCGTTCACGTCTGTCCACCACTCCCTGTTTCTACTTATCGCAAGAACTGGGAACCTATTCGACAATTGTCAATCTCCTTCTCGCCTGATTAAAACAAATTTAACAAAATTTAACGACAAAATTAAAACAAATTTTTTTACCAGGGAAGTTTTTTCTATGAAAAAGTATCAGTGCCACTTCTGTCCGCTATAAACAACTGTTGTTTACGAAAAGATATTGAATCGAATATCTCTTACTCTGAATCGTTTCGGTTTTTCTCACATTTCCGATAAACTGATAAAATAGGTTTCGAAATAAAAATTAATCAGTAATCATGTGAGAACAAATTTCAATCGAAAAAATTAACACAAAACTTTTTTATTTAATAAAAAATTAATGTCACCTTTAATTTTTTCTAATGAAATTACATTTTTTTTTTTTTCATCAACCGATGCATCTTTGTATCCTCCTTAAAAAAAGTATTAGGGATCTTAGGTCGAAAATGAATTAGTTTAGAGCTTTTTGGTTTAGACAGAATACGTCCACCCTAAAACCCGTCTGTTCGATCGAGGACGAAGAGTGGGTGGTTCAACGTCACGACGGGATTTCGTTGAAGCCCGGGGGAAGGCTAATCGGGCCTCGAATCGAATCGCGATAACGTCAATCGGAATATCGTCGGGTTGTCACGCGGCCGCGATCGATCGGAACGTCGCATAGTGGTTCTTTTTCCCGAAAAGCTGGCCAAAATTCATAAAAATCGATATTCTTATATTTTTTGGGTTACTGAATTCGAATATCTTGTCGAAAATGCAAGATTCGCAAAATTCTATTTTTTTCGATCTTGAAAAATTCAGAATTTCTACATTTAGCAGGGCATATATACAGTTCAAGTATGTTGGTGAAAATAATAATAATCAAAGCAAGAATTATAAAATGTGTTTGAAATTAAAAAATGCTATTTCACTTATTTTATGCGTAAAATAGAATATAGCAAATTTTTTGGCAACCCTTTTTTCTCATGATTTTTCAAGGTCACCTTCAATTTTCTTTCACAAATACAATTAAAAAAAAAAAAAAATGTAACACATGTTATATTATGATACTTACCGAATTCGTGTTGAAATCCTCTAACAGATAGGCGTACAAAAATTATAGGCGTATTTGCAAAAAATGGAGACAGCTATCCCCCTCACCCCGCGGGATTTCTTACAACGACTACGAACAAGTTAATCCGTCGAAACGATGAGTAAACGTGGCTCGAAGAAAGGATCGAGAACCATGACGAAAGTAGCTCGTCTTAATAAACCGGGAAGGTAATTCACGTCGCTTGACGAGATGTAGGGGGTTGGAAACTTCCTTTGGAAACGGAGCCTTCGACGCACAATGACGGCCGGACCGTTCGTTTCCGGGATTTCGCTTTTGTCGACCGACAGAAATTTCCGCTCTCGCGGATTATTCGACGATTCACGGTTTAAATTGCGCCCCTGCTTTCGTTAACGAAGCCCCCACCCATGGTCCTTTTTCTCATTTCTCGAATCGCAGTATCGTTGTCTGACGCGTCAGGAAATTTTCGGCAACGATAGCATTGGAGATTTGTTTACCTCACGTGTGAATGGTACAAAGTTTGACACTAGAAACCAGTTCAATAAATTGACACTAGCACTACCAAACACGTCCAAATGATGGAATTACTGTTCTTTATTTACAATTACTGAAGTTATAATAATGCTTTTCCTAGAATTTATGTTGGATTCTAATTTATTATATATTTCATGTGATATCATGTTGCGGTAGATTGTATCATTTATTATTTTCGTTACTAAATTGTACAAGTTAATTTAGTATACATTCAATGCTGGTAGTTCTAGTGTTAGTTCACTCGGAGGACGAAACACCTTGAAATAAGTGGAGTGAAGACTTTCTATTCTCATGTTAGTCTTCATTGTTACCACCCGTTGAATGAAATTTGGAACTAACGTTTGAAGTCCATCCAGAATAAATATATTCATAATAAATATCAATGATGCTCCAATTGCAACATTTTCAATTTTTTTTATACATGATTTATTAAACTAATGTCTCTAACTTCACAAAATAACTCATGTCATTTGGACCAATTTTACAAAAGTTGTTCCGTTTCAAAGTATGTACGAATACTTTTGACACCGACTGTATATCGTTCCTTAACTCGTATAAATCATTAAAATAATGATTTAAATAAAGTTCAATACCATCTACGTGTTTGCATTACCATAGTAAAGCCGTAGAATACAAAATTCAGACCCATTTTAATTTTTACATACTGGTATTTGAAATTTCGAATTTGCATAAGCTTCCACAGTCTAGATATTACGAATAACAAAAGGAAAGCAACAGAATTAAAATGACGTTTCGATTCCGTCTTAAATGTTCGAATTTATAGAAGCAATCCCAAGAACCTGTATAAATCACGTACTTCGACTTTCCTAAAGGAAGGTCGTAAACGACTACCCCGGATAAATTAACTCGCCAGATATGGTTCTGCTAACAAATTAACCGACAAGTTCGTCCAGGGACAGCGTGTGCGCGCGCGCGCGCGCGCACGTTCCCTTAATTACCCCTCGACGAAGAGGGAAGGGGGCGGGGGAAGAGTAGAAGGAAGAGAAAACACGGTGAGTAGAACCAGTCCTCTCGAGTCAGTGCTCGAATTGATACGCGAAAGAAACGGGTGATGGTCTATTTGGTTCACGCGCGAATCCACGATTAACACGTAGTTACCTGTTCGTTCGTTCGTTTATTTTATTTTTTCCATTCGTCCGGTTAATCAGGTGTTAATATTCGTTAGCTTCCGTTTATCAGCTTGTTTGCGTATCGACACGCACACGCGGCGAAACGGCGTCGTAAGAGAATCATCGAGAACACCCCTAGTAATTGCTTCCACGCGCTTTTCCACGTGTACCTGGGACAGTAAACACGCGGTGTTGTAATAAGAATTCATACAATTTTCTTAACAAGTTCCACCTTCGACAGTTATGTGATCACCGAGCTGCTACAGAGCGATCTACACAAGATCATCGTCAGTCCGCTAATATATATATATATATTTTTTTTATTTATTTAACCCTTATCCCTCCCTTCTGTCAATATTGATACTGTTTTCCCCTAAGAAATGACGTTATTCTGTCATGTGTAGGTGAATTTAGATGAGGCTTTGTGACTTTACCGTAAACAATTTGTAAATTTAACTATTTATCGCTTCGTTGTATTAATTTTTACCAGTGGGTTTATTTGACTACGAGGGACAAATTAAAGTGGGAAAATAAGGAACGGATGAGGGTTACAGGATTGGTTATTAGTAGACTGTTTATTATTTATAGCGTCCCTTCGCTTAGAAAATGCAGTAAAGAGTTTAATGAAATTTAATACTACTTATGTGTTATTACTAGACTGCGGATTTTATGCATTTATACCCTATAGGTGTCTGTGAAATACAATGAAGGATGAAAGTTTCGTCAGATGCAACGGGATTAAGGGGAGAAAGAACTTCCTACTTTTGTTTTTGTCTTTCTGAAGAACCTTCTAAAATGTGATTGTGCATAAAAATCCGCAGTTATAGTTATTACTAATTTCGTAAAGGCCTTAGTACAAAATTCAAAATTCCGTCGTATTTTAATTTTTGGATATTCGTGTATGAAATTGCGAATTTTCCGATTCGATTCAATTGTAAAATGTTGAATCGAACAGTGTGGGGCGCCACGTTAGCAGTGATACGATTTAGGGGCGAGTCAAATCTGGGGGAAGTAAACACGTTTTTCTCGCCGAGCATGGATTATCCGAAGGAAATAAAATTCCTCGATTCATTCGGGCAACAATCGTGCCCACGGCGCAATTAAATCTCACGTGCCACTCAGCCCCAAAAACGGGGATCGAGAACCAATCAACCCCCTACGCGCTATCGGAAGTGAAATAACCCGTATCAAACGTATTAATTCGTTCCACCCGCGCGTTCCTTTTCCCTCGTTTTTGTTTTTTGTTTCTATTTTTTTTTTCAACAGCGTTTGAAGCTTGTGTTATAAAAACCATTCGATCGTGCGGGGAATAAAAAATACTCTGCACGATCGACCTTTTTCACCAAACAAAAACGGAGGACGAACAAAAGCACGAGTGGATGGCTGGGAAAATCGTGTTATTACAATTATTGCCGTGCATCGAACAGAAGATCCTGAAAACGAAGCATTAATTCACGAAAATCGACGATACTGGAAATTACGGATTTTTCACAACAAAAATTGATATAAATATATATTGGTACAAATGCTTGGTGGACTGCTAAATGGGCGAGAATAGGGTAAAATTGTAATAACAAGGATGTCTGGAGTTCAACGAAATATTAAGTTTTAACAATTCAACGTGAAGTCTACAGTGTTCTGGAATTAAGCTCCGTCTCGACTGGATTTCTCTGCACTGTAAACAACAGTTTCGGAGAGGAGAAAAGGGATAAAAACGCTTTTCTGCCTGTCGAGCACCGCGCAGAAAGAATTCTCATACAATCGTACGTTTAAAGAGCGGAAGATTAAGACCGATTGTAACGGGAGTAAAAAAAAAAAAAAGAGAAGAAAGTATCTGGAGTACACATTGCTACAGAGAATATACGAAAATTAGCATCCCCCCCAATCCTCTCGAGTCCAACGACCTCGGGGGGTCTCCTCCATTAAATGAATTAACAACAATTACCGGACGTCGGTTAGACCAACCCCGATTTCCCCGTTCTCGTCGAACTTCGAGGGTCAATTAAAGCAGCGCGTGCTTCGTGCAGAGGATAATCCCGTCTCCGTCGACGCGCGGAGAGACGAGGGTGAAAGGGAAGACGAAAAAATAGTGGCATCGGTGTCTGAGAAGCCGCCTGTCGAGATCAATCTCGTCGAATTGCAGTCTGTGGTGATCGTTTAACACTTTAGGGTTAGGTGGGTTAAAAACTGTCCCACCTTTTGCTTAGCTTTTTATGCATGCTGGGATATATTTTAACCGATCTCGAAAAGTTGAAATTACTCATAGTCACAGAGTTCAATATTTTATTTTTATATTAAAAGAAATTCTGTGCAACTAGGGTTTTTATTTTCTTTAAAGTCGTCGTGTGCCTCAGAGAGTTAAGGGGCTACGCTAGTGTCACGGTTTCAGAATAATTTACAGATAAAATACATTGTTTTTACTGTATAAAAATATAGCATACTTTACAAATATTATTTAGTAAATGTATATATTATTCAAATTGATAAGTTCGATAGTTTTTCTTTAAAAAATTTCCAAAAATTGCCTTATTATATTACCGTCACACTAGCATAGCCCCTTAACGATGGAAAAAAGAGTGGACGAAGGAAAAAAACGGAATTACAGACCGGTGAAAATTCCGAGAATCGAGAGAGAGGGTTGAAACTGGGTAGGAGGGGAGTTTAGAGAGAATGAAAAAAAAACTTGGTTCTTATAAAAATCCACGAAGCATATTGCCCCGAGGTTAGGGTAAACAAGATCGTTTCTATTCACCCCTTGGGATCATCCTTGGATCTTCCGCGATGTTGTACAGGGATGTATCCCGGTCGTAGTGGCGCCTGTGAAAAAGGGATCCTTACGAAAAAAAAAAAAAAAATTAGGTTGGAATAAAATTCGTCGGAAAATTCCATTTACCGAGAGGATGAAAGTAAAAGCTTCGGTTAACCTTGACCACGGTCATTTATCCCGCAATGGTGACCGAAAGCAAGCACTTAACGAGGGAGATAAAAGAGTCGAACCGTAATTCTGGTGTCCTTGAACTAATGTATTCGGAAAGAGCATTATAAAGATTTCAGTGAGTATGAATTTAAAGAAACAGACTGATTCCATCACTTTTTTTGTATTAGGAATCGCTCGAGGTTAACTACGATTGAGATTAAATATCGAGGTACAGTGAATCTGCGATTATTGTCTAAAACTCGGGACCGCTTTGCAACAGTTATCGTGCAGGAACACAATTACTGTAACTCGTGAATTTATATAAACGTACAATTCTATCACTTTTTTTACATTAGAAATCGCTCGCTTTCGTGTTACACCACCGTATCAAGATTAAATATCGATTAATCCATCCATGTACAGTCGTGTATCCGGTCATGAACACTAATGAAGTTTAGCGCCGTGATAGAGGTCGGAATTCCGAAGCCAACGATATTTCTTTCAGCCCCGTATGGCCATTAGTTTATAAAATATTTAATGATCAGTGCCGAGGAGGCTTCGAACACTCATCAAGAATTCACTGTATCGCTTAAGTTAGAAAATGCAATTAAAATAGAGGTATTAATAAAGTTTCACACTATGTATGTTTCATGGCTAACGTAGTAAATCCTCTGATGCAGAATTTAAAATTCTGCTACATAGTTTTACTAATAACACCCAAACAATATCAAACTTTATTAAAATCGTTTACTCTGTTTCCCAAGTTAAAGGATGCTACAAATGCATAAACATCCTCGGTCTAGTAACGTGTTAGGCAACAAATTCTGCGACGCAACATTATTATTAAACTTCCCTTTGTTTTATTCGCGTTTCTTTTTTTCTCCACCTCGATCGTTACGAGCCACGGGGATTCCATCATCGAACTCTTCGTAAAACGTCGCGTTACAAGTATTCTCTCTCCCCGCCCCGATCGAGGAGTAATTAAACGTGGATTCATACATCTCCCCCGAGAACTTCCACTCGGAGATATTTCGAGAAACTGCGGCAGCCGCCGCCGCCCCATCATGCTCTTTGAAATTAAATTCCGCGAGGGATGCCGGGAGGAAGTAACGACACCACTCGTGTCGGTCCTCCAACCCTTTTTTATCCGGCTGAGAATCAAAGTCGCGTCTCGGCGAGATCAAAACCGGCAAAAAATCTTCCCCCTTCCCTTACGCCGCACCCTTCGATGGATTTTTCCACGGTTTTACTCGGCGTGCACGCCCCCACCATTCCTCAGGCGACTTCAACCCTCTTTTCTCCGTCTCCTTTCAATGTTCTGTTTCCCCTTCTCACGGTGGTTTCGATAAACGACATTTTTTTTTTTTTTTGTTCACGTTAACTACTTCCTTCTCTCGCCAAGGCGCGCATCGATCTATCAGCTATGGTCAGGGATTTCTACTGAAACGTAAAATACCGGGATTATATCGGTATTTTCGGTTGTACCTTCGCCCTATATAACCCTATATAAGCCCCACCCTTATAGAAACCGAAGGAATACCGGTATTTATTTCGGTTTTCGGTAATATATCGGTATCAAAATCATACCGGTTTAAGTCCCTGGCTATGATTCCAGGCGGTGTCGCGGAAGAATTTGTTTTGATCGAATTTATATTTGCGCGACAATCCGCAATTTAATCATTATTTTCAAAAATTCTACCTCTAACGGCTCGACCTATGGGGTCGTTTCAATGATTAAGGAGTTAATTAAACCGATTCTTGTTTTTGCAAAGCGGACCCGGTCGGAAAGGATTACTCGAAAAATCTTAATTTTAAAGCTAGCTCGCGATTCTTTTGTTCTCCCTTCCTGTCACCCCTCCTATTTCCCTTGCCCGTTTTTTTCCACCCACACCCGTTATGGTTGCTGGAAATGCAAATGACGTCGAGACTCGGAGGGCCGGGACGTTGCGTCGCGTCGCTTCGACCCGAAGGAACGCGGAATAATTATTATTATCGACCATATCCCCCTACATATCCAGCACTCCACCCTGGAAGAGGGTTGGTGCAATATTTACATCGCTCTCAGGTGGAGAAAGATCGACGATAATTTCGACGATTGTTTCGTGGATCGTTCGTCTCCTATCTGTCATCAGAAAGATGACCAAAAAAAGGTCCATCCTTCGATTTTCATGAAATTTGGATGAAATCGTCCCAAATACTCCCAGTGAACGTACAGTGAGTGACAGAAGTATTTATACCATCGTAAATCTTGAATTCCAATGACTTAATAATTGTTTAACAATATTCTGAAATATTTATCAATAGGGGTATGTAGTGCAATAAGCTTTCAAATGATAGTCGTTTATTGAGAAATAACAATTGGTGGTAATATAAAGGAGAACTGAAAGTAATAACATATAAAAGAATTATTAACCTAGAAACGTGAAATTTGGAAGGCACATCTTGTTTTTACGACGTAGCATCCACTAAAAAAAGATTTTTCGAAATTCAACACCTAAACGGGTGAAACGGGGTAAAATGTATTTTCTGGGAATATTTCACTATCTCTTAGTCCCCACTGCTTTTCACTTTAAAATGCTACTTATACAAATGCCTGAAAAATACTGTCAGAATTTTACGAAATTCCATCTCGAGGAGGATGTTTCCGTCCGAACAAACTGGGGATAAATATATTAATATAATACGTATTGTCCTTTTTTACAATTATAAACTGCCCACCAAAACCCTCCATCGCGAACGAATTCATATCACCGCCGGAAGAACGCGACAGTCAAGAAAGTCAAAATCTTCCATTGCTTTCCCAGTCTGGGGAAGGTGACACGATATTCACCCCCCCCCCCACGATCTCTTTTGCAACAGAACGAAAAGGGGGTGAAGGTGGAGGAGGAGAAAAAAAAGGACTTTTTTCAAAAGGAGAACTTTAATGACGACATGCCTCTAGCGCCACAAAAACGCGAAGAAAGGGAGACATATAGGGGAGGGAAGCGTGTACGAGGGGAAGGAGAAAAAGAAATTATTATTCGGAGAAGCATCTTCATCGGAGTGTGCATAATGATTCCCAACGCGTGGCTGTCGAGCCCGCAGACCTTCTTCCGGGTTGGTTCGTGGGGAGCGCACGGAGTGGTTAGCTCTCTTTTGTGTACAGGATATTCCCGACGACACGCGGAAATAACGGGAGACCGCCGTGGCAAATTGCCCCCCCGCCCCCACCCTTTTACCTCACCGAAAATTGCCAGACGAAATAGAAACGAGAGAGACTATAGACAGTGGATACGATGAATTAACGCATCCCTGGGACTTTTCCATAGTTTCAGTCGTCGTTAGAATTAACTCGTGCGGGGGGTTGAATACATTAACCATTTTTTCAACTGGATATAATCAGGAAACTGAGTTGTAATTAATTTTGTTTGTTTTTTTTTTACTGGGAGAATTCAGTATGTTTATCTTTTCATGAATCGGGTAATTGTGGGGTTAAACCTCTGTAGACCGAGATTTCCTTGTGACTGTAGTCTGTGGAGTTTGTTAATAATATGCAGCACTGTTAACGTAATGTTAACAAACACTGTATATTTACTTACACGGTGTACATAATACAATAATAATAAACGCAAAATGTACTTGTAGGTAGGGCTGCCATTTGTCCGGATTTCTCCTCTTTCTTTTTTAGGGCGTTCATGTCCCGGAGGATTTTCTATAATGATCAGGTTTCTCGATATGTTAAGTTTGCATATTTTGTAAGGTGTCTTAAGTCGCAAATGAATGCCTACTTTGTACAACTATATTTTATATTTATTTGTTTTTGTGTACATCGAATCTTCTTACGGGCTGCGCGTTTCGGCCGTCTCGAACTTTCCCACCCGTTAGAACGGTTGGGCACACGTAAAGCCCCGGACAGATAGAGCAGAGAGCTCCTCTTCTTCTCTTGACTGGTCCGAAACCAGTCCTGCCGCCGCCCATCCGTGACCCCAGACCCCGTCATCCGGTCGGTGTGCTCGCCACGGCTTCTCTCCATCGACTCGCTTTAACCTCGCTCTTCCTCGCTCTTTGCCTGAGCTCTACCAAGCTTCCTTACTATCCTCCTCCATGATGTTTTAATTAAGTCGATCCCTATTCGATGGTACGTCTATCGCTGTCACCCGCCTCTCTCTCTCACTGTGCCTTCTGTTCCCTTCTTTTTATCGACGGGAAGTGGCCTTAATCAAATTGTTTGCTGACTGTCCAGTGTGTAACACAGTGATGGGCAACTCACCGCGAAACTCACTGGTATATGGTGGGTGAAATGTGCGAATGAGAGCGCGTATCTATAATTTACTTCACGCAACAAATATGTCGTGAATCGTGACTCGTGATGTGGTCCTGCTTTGCAACCCCTCAACAGGAGTACTTCTATCGAATGTCACGATCTAATCGAATAAAACTAATCGATGATTTACTGTATATCAAATTGACACAAGGGGTGGATTAGAAGTTAAAAAGTACCGGAGAATTTGTCTGTAAGAAAAAACAATATCCAAATCGATACCTTCATGATAATCTCAAGAAAATCACCAGAATCTAAACGTTTTTTATTTTTTTTTTTCACTATTCCATCGTCTAACAGTCCCATTCTGTCAGCTTTTCAGCTCCAGAAACGTGTCGTTCCCCTTTCATCCCGTATGTTCGTCGTTCTCCTTACCCTGACAGTTCTAATTAAGTCTCGGGTAAGAGTTTAATATTTTCAAACGAGATCACGACATTTTCCCGCGGCCGGTTGCTCTTGAAAGGCGCAAGAAACACGGGATTAACGCTTCGTGCATTAACCGCCAAAGGGCAGGGAGGCGGTATCCCGACCGTTTAATTTTCCACGGGCGAAAGTGAAA
Source organism: Dufourea novaeangliae (assembly GCF_001272555.1). Taxonomy (NCBI): domain Eukaryota; kingdom Metazoa; phylum Arthropoda; class Insecta; order Hymenoptera; family Halictidae; genus Dufourea; species Dufourea novaeangliae. Next base: position 164,756 of record NW_015374058.1, on the reverse strand, counting down.
GAAACCACGCTCCGTCTGCCAGTAAAACTTGCCAACGATGTCCCTCCTATCTTCTCCCAGAACTTGCTGGACTCTCTCGAAAGAGACAGAAAGGCTCGAAATAATAAAAACGAATTCCGTTTATTTCCGCCTTCTCGAGGGATGTTTTAATTAATGAAGATCGCCGAGCAGAGAATTCGACCTTTTTTACGGTGCTGTTCCTTTTCGACGTCGGCTATTTTCCCAGGGAATTTTGCGCCGCGAGGGATGTACAGGGTGTTAATAAAAATATACAGTTTCACGCAGGGTGGATTGAAGATGTAAAAAAAAAACGATTTTATTGAAACCTATGTGGGAGACAGCTCTCCAAAAAAATATTTGATATGTATTTTTCTTTTTCTATCGGCCATCGTACGTGTTAACCCCTTAACTCGGCACATATATCGACACTGTCCGACCTAATCGTGCTACTTGTTACAAGTGGTTCAGATCAATGGAAATACCGACGAATCTTGACAGAAGAAATACCGAACAAATTCTAAGACACTACCAATACACTTTGAGCATTCATAACGTAAAACAGTATTATGTATTCACGTACCATCCTAATACACTGTCTTATAAATAAATATATTATTAATATATAATATCCATTAACTCCGCCATAGTTTTTAATTCAGCTATACATTCATCGATAACGATTACCTTACACATTTTACAAGCTTAAAAACATTTCTGAAGTTTGAGATCAAAATTCAGTCGAAAAAGTCTGTTAAATCCTAACAACGTTCGATAAATAAAATCGTGATTAGGTCGAAATAGACCGAAAGACCGTAGCAGGGTTAAATAGATTTTAACCCTTTTATTTTCAACCAAAAAAATATAGAAATAATTCAAGGTTTAAGTAGAAATCTGGTGGGGTATTAATCAGACTGCACCTCGCAGTGTTGGAACGATTAATGTCCCAATAATGATCGTCGCAAAACGAAATTCCCACCTTCGATTGAACGTCGTCCAGCTTCTGGTCTGGGTGCACGGTAAAGAATGCAATTAACCCCACAGCACGGGTGCAAAATGGAGACCCGAAGCGTGCCGGTACACGGTGGTTCGTCACGGAAGCCTTTTAACGTCGACGTCGTACTAACGAGCTTGCAAGCTCCGAGAATGACGCTTCTGGCCTGATCGCGACTTTTCCAGGTCGCCTCGTCGTTCGCTTTCGCGTATGTTCCTGTGCGTCCCGAACAGACAGTTTGTGTGTATCTGGGTTACACGTAACCCGTTTCTGATACCTAACGTCACGAACGTTTTGGATTACCCGATATGATCGTTGCGACATCCTCGAGGAGGGGATCTTTGTGATTCTCTTAGAGCCTTTAATCAAGTCAGGAAGTTGGTCATTTAATAGTGTTCAATCATGGAACACATTAGTAGGTTCGAGAAACAAAACAGACCTCTTACCTTTCCCCTAAAAAACGGAACAATACCACCTGGATAAAAATTAAAGGGATTGAGTAGACCCTATCCTTATAAGTTCCCAACGTGGGCCCTAAGGAGATCTAAGGGGGTGGACCGAGCAGTAATTATTTTATTTTATTTTCAATCTAAGTTTCTTAAGATTACACGCACAACTAGCTCGGAAATTTTGATGGTAGGAATAGTTTACCCAAAAGAGGTTCTAAATAAAACAAACTTTCGAAAAGGAGGAATTGGGGCTAAAAAAATAAGGAACCTATGAACCAAAACGGGTTGGGAGACGATGGTCTAGACCACCTCACGTTCGATTTCTCCTCGACATTCTCTGCAAGATACGATGACGCATTTCCTGTGAATTTTCGGAAATGGGGGAGGTTGGGTGGACCGTTCAGTAATTATTTTATTTTATTTTCCATCTAAGTTTCTTAAGATTACACGCACAACTAGCTCGGAAATTTTAATGGTAGGAATAGTTTACCCAAAAGAGGTTCTGAACAATACAAACTTTCGAAAAGGAGGAATTGGGGCTAAAAAAAATAAGGAACCTATGGACCAAAAGGGGTTGGGAGATTATCGTCTAGACCACCTCACGTTCGATTTCTCCTCGACATTCTCTCCAAGATACGATGACGCATTTCCCGTGAATTTTCGGAAATGGGGGAGGTTGGATGGGGATGGTTTCTCGAATCGAAAATGGAACTTGCGTCGAAGACGCAGGTGCGACAACACAGTGGGGGAAGAGACAGAGAGTAGCAGCAGAGTTCGCGGAACAGGCGAGACGAGTAGGTGGAACGATCGAAGGTGTACCGATGACCTTGGTGTTAATACCCGAGAGAGACGGCTGGGTCCTTCGTCCTTGACTTTCGTAACGATCCTATCCCGTGTGGCTCGATAGTGCGAGCCGGTTGGTAGCCTCCCTGTCTCCGCGACCTCTCTCGGTTGCTGCTCGGGCCCGTCGTCCCTGGAGTGTAAGAAATGAGGAATCGACCGGCACGGGAACCAATGAGGGTTCTTGGTGTTCTGGGATAATGACTTTTTTTTTTTCAAATCAGTCTACAGGTTGTGATTTTTTAGTACATTTGAAGCTTGACTTCTTCTATCTTGAATCCTAATAGATATTCAATTTCTTTGCATTTTTATTTATGTAAGAGCGTTGGAAAAATCAACGGGCCCCAAGCGGGAATCGAATTCACGACCCCCGGCGCCGAAAGCAGAGAACTCCTATTTTCCAATGATGTTATTTGCTCCTTTGTTCGGTATGGAGGTCCTGATCCTACATTTATAACTACAACAGACTCTCGCAGAGTCTTCCAGTAATTCAGACGAGTGAATCGTATAACAATATATGGAATATATACAGGGTGTCCTAAAATAGCTTCGACTCCTAGAAATGAGGGGTTCCTGGGATGATTTGAAATAACTTTTTCCTTAGCAGAAATGTTATCCGAGGCTTTGTTAGCGAGATATTAACGAAAAACTCCGACCAATCAGAGCGCCAGTCTGCCTTAACGCTGGCTACTAATCGTAGCGCGTAACCAATGGTAGACTGGCGCTCTGATTGGTCGGGGTTTTTCGTTAATATCTCGTTAACAATGGCTTGGATAAAATTTTTGCTAAGGAAAAGGTTCTTTCAAATCAACACCTCATTTCCAGGAGTCGAAGCTATTTTGGGACAGCCTGTATAAGTCCAATAGATACACAGGTGTTACGTTCCACGTGACCGAACCAAGGTCATGTGCATTTGACGTTGAGAAGAAAATTCCAACCTTAACCCATCGATCCCGCTTGATTTTTCATTCCGTGGATCACCAGCCGATCCGTTCGAATTGAACGCGAAATTCCCTTTCTAATCCCTGTAATTTCGCTCGGGCACAAGGTAATTCGATGTCTGTTTTCTGCTGGGTAATTCGATCGGTAAGCAACGACGGCGAATCGGAACGTAATCACGCTCGCGTTTCGATGTTTGTAAACTGAGAATCACGAGCCTGGAGGAGAGCGTCATCAGGATCTTCCTGGGTTGGTCTCCGCCGCGCGAGAAGAGCCGTCGTCGAGTCGATCGATGGCCGATCGACCTCGTTTCGAAGCCTCGTGGCGCCTAGCCTCGATTGATTTTTCCTGGTGTATGTATGAGTGTCTGTGCGTGTCCTCACCTGCTATCTGGCCGTGAGTATCGGAACATTTCTCCTTTTTCTCCCCTCTGCCCTTTTCACGGTGTTCCGCAACCCTATTCGCACGTTTAATTACGACGTCTATGACGTTTTCTTGATTATTAGCCGCAGTATTTGGGACTACTTTTTTTCGCACCACTTGTTCTTCGATCGTGCCTGATATCTTTGATAAAATATAATCAAAGGTCTCTATTTTTAATCGCGTATTCGACAAATTTTTGAGGATATCGTTTCAGGTCATATTACAAAAATGACGAAACTCTCCAAATTCATAGTATTAATGAGATGCACACGATATATACATAGATTATTTTCAATGTACCATTTTCTAGAACTCGAAGAATAATTCTTCTTCAGAATCACTCGTATTTAAATTCTTCCGGAGGGGAATCCCCCAGTGGTTCCACTGTAGAAGAACCACTGAACCTACAAACTTTCTGTCCACACCTCGTACTTCTTAAATTCCATGGATACATTATCAAATCCACGCATTAAAGTCCACTTAAATTATATGATATTTATGCAAGCCCAGAATATCCAGAACACATTGGACCGCGAAAGTGTTTTAACATCAACGTGTGTTCCTTAACACCACCAAACAAAAAAAAAAAATTTCTTTTTCCACTCGACGATACAAAAACGAGCATCGAACTGCCCCGTCTCCCGTTATCGGCGGACGGTGGGAACTTCCGAAGGAGGGCCAGGGAGAGAAAGACTTTAAGGGGACTTTCTCATTCAAAATTGAAAAAAAAGACACTTTTTTAATATTTCTTTATAAAAAAACTATTATATTTAGAAACATAATTCCTTTTGGACGCTATTATATATATTATTAAGAACATAAAGAAATTTTTTCTAGCACTTTTAGTTCACCACGACCGCTGTAGAGGGCGTCTTCCAAAAAGCCACGTTTTAATCGGTGCGACACTTTGCAGACGTCCTGTAAAAAATTAAGTAAAAATTCAAACGGGATTCTATTCGTGAGACTTAAAACTAGACAATAAACCTCTAAAATATTTTATTTTTTGTATTTTTTATCGTTTTATACATATTTTTCCGAAAAATTCGAAAAATCACTCTTTTTTGGGGGCAATTCACCCCTGTATAAAAAAGGGGGGGGGTAGTTTTATGAACTTTTAGAGGTTTCTTGTCTAGTTTTAAGTCTCACGAATAGAATCCCGGTTTGAATTTTTACTTAATTTTTTACAGGACGTCTGCAAAGTGTCTCACCGATTAAAACGTGCCTTTTGGAAGACGCCCTCTACAGCGGTCGTGGTGAACTAAAAGTGCTAGAAAAAATTTCTTTATGCTCTTAATAACATATATAATAGCGTCCAAAAGGAATTATGTTTCTAAATATAATAGTTTTTTTATAAAGAAATATTAAAAAAGTGTCTTTTTTTTTTTTTTCAATTTCGAATGAGAAAGTCCCCTTAATTACCGGCGGGTGAATTCGCAACCGGACGCACCCACGGGGCAGATTACCCCGGGTAATATTACCGAGTTTTATTGCGGGGAGAGAAAAGTCGAGGTCTGAATACAGCATGACTCACGGGCATGCACACTCATCTGGCACCGATGTTTCTGCTCTTATTGCAGCCAGGCTCCACCCCCTCCCTCTCTCTCTTTTCCCCTGTCATTCCTATTTCTCTTCCCGCGAATCATCCCTATTCCCCACCCGTCTAGAGTCCTCCCTTCTTCGTCACCCTCGTTTCTTCCCCGAGAACCGTTCGTTTCACCCTCCAACCCTGTTGCTTCCCTCTTCGTGTTGCCTCTCGACATCTGTTTTCTCTCTTGTCGCAACGCTGAAGCCTATGTGTTTTACAGCCGCTCCTCCTGCTCCTCTTTCATCTTCGTTCGTTCCCTTACCCTTTCTCTAACCCCTCGTTCCTTCACCCTTTACCTACCCACATCCCCTCCCTGTTCTTTCCTCCCTTATCGGTCAGACCGTCCCGTGTCTCCCAGTCTTTTGTATTCTTCTCCCCCTTCTATTTACCACCGCTGGTCGTCGCTCATGAACCGCCACGCGGCAAAAAAGACAGAAGAGGTGTATTAAAAAGCTCGCCCGTTTTTCGCGGGGACGGATCGTTGACGTGCCGTCGCGGTGTCACGCGTGAAACCGACGGTTCGAACGGACAATCTCCCTTCCGGTGATTGTCTGTTGCTCTTCTGGTGGATCTCTGGCTTTCTATGCTTTTATTATTGTGATTATTATTATCATTGTCGTCCTTTAGTTTTCTCTTCAGCGCTTTCCACTGAGTTTTCTCTATATTTTACGGATTAAAACCAAGTGAAATAGAGGTTCACCGTTTTTATGTTAGTGGATTCATGAATTTCTTGACCACCTTGCAGTAGTGTAACTGCTTTCTAGATGTTTGTGTGCATGGATGGATGTATGTTTATTTTCTGTAAGTTTTCTGTGAATGATCGTGGAATTATGTCTGTTGTAGATGTGATTAATGGTACTATTTTAATTTTGTTTTGTTTCCAGAACTCTTTTATTTCTATGGTTAGTGGTGTGTATTTTCCTATTTTTTTCTTCTTTATTATTATTATTGTCATTATTATTATTATTGTAAAGCAGAACAGGGTCACCGTCGCTCGCATGAGGTGTAATAGTTCGTTCGTTTTTATTTTTATTTTCTGTCGATGTTTCAATATAGTTTAATTGAATTATACAGGAACGAAAAACAGAATATATCCTGAATAACAATACAGTTCATCGGCTAAGCAGAGGATTGTATGCATTTAATAGGCATAATTGAACGAATCAAGTTGCACAGGGTGTAGGAAAATGAAGGATCACTGCTCCAGTGATTGAAGTGGGAGGGGGTGAATCTACACCCTTGGATCGATGGACGTTAGTAAAACAGATCTCACTGCAAAAATAATTTGTAACATTGAAGTTTAATGCTAAATTTTTCTATTTCAGTTAATTATACTAGTTTATAATTTATAGTTTTAAACAATTTTGCAGTAAATATTCTCCTGTTGGCAAATGTTCACCGATCGAAGGTTGTAGATTCACCCCCTGTAACCATGACCATTAAGGGTATAAACCCTTACGTCCCAAGTGATTTGCATACAGAAAAGATTTTATAAAAGTATTCCCGTTGTTTTCTATGGTTTTAATTTCGACATCCAGCTGTGTTCACCCTTACTTGCGGCGTGTATCTCCTTCGGAGAATCGTCACGCGAAGTGATACGGGTCCAAGTGGTGAGGGAGGATGGGTTTTCGGGGGCGCACGAACGCTGAATAGAGCCAGATTACCGGGGCCACCCCTCGCGTACGAAGTGCAATTCAGTTTCGCAAAAGGGGGTTGGTTCGAGCGTTGCTGTCGCTAAACGCTCGTGTATAATCCCCTCCTGAATGGACACGTACACAGACACACACGTGTTCCGTTTCACTGAGATATTTCGTTTCGGATTATCCGTCGTTCGACGATCCGTTAATTACAGTTTTTCTTCACACGTACTGTCCACGGTTTGGAATCGTCGTCTAAGAATGTTTAAATACGGACTTGTGTCGGATTCGCAAGATTAAAAACGGAGGTGACGCGAGAATTGTGGCGACAAAAATGGCCGCCGCCCACAGACTGATTGAATCTGACAGAGGAATATTGGAATTTATTACACACATTCCGTCGTATGCCGCAAGAAGTAGAAATTTCGACTATAGACTTCCTAGAACTTTATGAAGCTTTGAAGATCAAACGGAAAATTGCCAAGCTACGGAAGACAGAATTATTTTCAGATGCATGAAATACACTTTTTTCGATGTCTGAACAATATTTAAGCCTATTTTTGCTGAATTTATACAAATGTTGTAATAATGTATATATAAGTAGTATAGAAGTGGTAAATGTATGCAAAAACTATTGTGAATAGTACATTTTCTATCTATCACTATAACTATTCACGCGAAATTTGAATCTGAGAAAGTGCGGGAAAACCGCGAAATCGATAAACGTTTAAAATTGTGGCAGCCACCTGGTAACGAACAATTGAATTAAACCTGAAACTTTTCAATCTAGTTCTGGAAGTTGCCGTCAGGTGGCACCACTTTATCGATTTTGCAGTTTTCCCGCGTTTCTTTTTAAAGTTTCAGCATTGCTTCGAAATTTATTATTCCACTGTTATTTATTTTTCATTATTTTTTTTTTACAAGATTAAGTTAGGAATAGAATACAATTTAACAATTTCTCATCGAAACAATCGTAGGCAAATTTACAATTCACAATAGTATACGACCTCTGTATACGATTTCACAATACACTTATAACAACATTTGTATAACTTCCGTAAAAGTAGACTTAATAAGAATAAAAAAATAATTAAAAGCCATCAGCTAATCGTTGGTTTATATTCGAAGATTAACATCTGCTGGTTTCACATTGTACAATTTTGTTATTTACAAACGAAGAAAATATTGGGTTATAGATGACTCTGGTAGTATTCCTTACATAATTCTACCACAAATTCTTGCAAAAAATCAATTAATGTTTCGATTATCATCCAGATAGTAGAAAATTACTATTCCGTTCGAATTATTCTTCTTCACGCAAATTGAATAGAAAGCACGACATTTCCAACAAGAATATCTCGACCGTCTCTTCCTCTTCCTTTTTTTTTTTTCCAAATACAGGTTCCCCGCTCGTCCGAAGTTTCATTTAAAACAGGTTTCGGAGCGCGCGCGAGCGTACGGCCTTATTATTAACCATCGTCGAGGAACGTTCGCGATTCGATGCAATTTGTCGTCGATGACGGTCGACTCGCGGTTTAATGTCCCTTTAATAAAACGTTAATAGTCTCCACGGAATACACCGAAGTCCCTCGAAACCTTACAAGTGTCGCGTTCCACCAGAAGCGTGTTCGATTGATAAATTAAAATCGATCCAACAGCGATGGGGAAACTGCTGGGCTCGATCGTTCGAAAATTACCGTCAATCTGAACGATGTACATAATTTCTCGAATGGATAATCGTGGTAATCTCTCCCTTACCAAAAAAAAAAAAAACAGCCCGTTAACGATGGCAATATTTTATTGAAATCCACGTTTTCCACTGAAGAAATTTGATTCTGGGTGATATTCTGACGTTTAATCCCGTGGGTTATGATTTTTCTCCATCCCTGATGGTTTTTTGGATGTAGTTCGATCGTCTTGGAACGTGGAAATTTGAATATGGTCGTAGTGGTTTGTCGAATGATTCACGAGAGTGTTCTTGTTTCTGTTTTCCAGGGTTGAAGTACCTTCACTCGGCCAGGATCCTGCACAGGGACATCAAGCCGGGGAATTTACTGGTGAACAGCAATTGCGTACTTAAGGTGAGCTCTCTGGGACACTCTGAAGTTGGTTCTGTTGCGTACCGGTACAAAGTCGTGTTTTAACATTTTCTAAATTAATCTAAGTAATTCCATCGATGGGTTACGTCGAATAAGGCTGTTGTCATAGCACCGATATGTTTCTTACGTTTTTTATTTTCAATCATTTGGGAACGAAAGGGTGAAAAGAACGTGATAACTACATTCAGTCTTATTTATACTTCAGAAATATGTACCTTTTTTACGGATAGCATCTGATCGTTCTTTCTTTCGTGTAAATTTCGAAATATAGTGACTCATACGATCCTCGTTCGCAAACTTCTGAAATACCAATTAGATGTCAAAACATTTCATCCAATTTCTATCTATATATGTTCTTATACCTTTTTATCGTCCTTTCTGTAATCAATTTTTCTTAATTCACAAATAAAATTTGCATTTTGGTAGATAATTCGGTGAAATTGAGGTGACACAGCCTTTTCGTGTCCTGTATCTATTCAAGGGGTTGCACATCACCCTTATACTAGTCTAAAAATAAGTAAAGTTTCGGAGAATTTCGTTTTTTTTTTTGTTTAATTAATTATGATCTTGTACAATGAGTATCGATGTATATTGTTTCATTCCATATTCGTACACGACTTGAAAATATTCTCCGCGTGAACCAGATCTGCGACTTCGGTCTGGCCCGTGTGGAGGAGCCAGACCAGAACAAACACATGACCCAGGAAGTGGTGACGCAGTATTATCGTGCACCGGAAATCCTGATGGGAGCGCGACACTACACCGCAGCCGTGGACGTATGGAGTGTCGGTTGCATTTTCGGGGAGCTCCTTCGTCGGCGGATACTCTTCCAGGCGCAGAGTCCTGTGCAACAGGTTAGCCATTGTCCTGCTAAATCATTAACATCGCCCTTAATTCAATCCACCCCTTAAATGAGATTTCTATTCGATACTTATGAAACAATTAATTACGTTACGATCTTCATACCTTAAATACACATATGAATAATATATTGTTAAATAAAACTACCTAATAGTTCGGTACTTTTATTTATCATATAGAACCTTTCTTTAATAAACATTCTAAAGTAACTTCTTTCTATGTAACTTCTATTGTACAGATTCTAAAATACCCGTTCCATCAGAACACTGAGGAAATTCCTAAGGGTAACATTTCTTTCCTCGAAAATTCTACAGGAACAGATATTTTCTTAAACGAAACATATAGGTTCGAACAGAATTTTTTTAAAAACTGTTTATTCAATCCCTGGTGGAACCCTTTGCTCTCGATCCGCCAATCGAGCATCGGCCATTCACCCCCTTGCAGCTTTCCAGTTTCACGAGAACAAAAAGAATCGAAGTAATACAAAAAGTAGTAAAAATATCCGGATAAAGTCCGTGGAAAAGTCAGGAGCAGGTTATCAAGCACAGGTGGACAAGTGCAGAGGGGGTGGAATGGTTGAGTTTCACGATTTCAAAGCGAAGTCGTAAAACTCTGTTATTCGAACAGTCGTCGGACGAAGACTGTGCAACGATCCCGTCGAGGGCCGAAAAAGAGCAAAGAAAACAAAAAAGCCAAAAGTGTGACGACCGTTAAATAACGTCGAGGATAACGTGTTCTGTTCTCGGTTGCAGCTGGAGCTGATCACGGAATTGCTGGGCACACCAACCCTCGAGGACATGAGGTACGCGTGCGAGGGTGCGAGATCCCACATGCTGAGGCGCGCACCGAAGCCACCCTCGCTGACGGCCCTCTACACCCTCAGCAGCCAGGCGACGCACGAGGCCGTCCATTTGCTCTGCCAAATGCTAGTCTTCGATCCCGTAAGTTTCCACCAACCCCCCTCATCCCTCTCGAACAGAGGGAGAGGACGAACCTCTTCGACCCTCGCGGTGTACAATGAACGTCGGTTTCCGCTTTAACCCTTGTGTAGGCAACCGGTTACAGGGGTACCAATTTCTAAATTTCCTTTAACAATTTTGTATATTCCTGTCTAAAACAACACTTGGTATATTCTAGGAAGGGAAAACTAAGAGTTTCGGAAAAGTGTGAAAATCTATCAACTAAATATTTCTCGACATTTCCGTGTAGATGCCAATGCTACATTTTTTCTATTTTTCAAAAAGTTCGGTTAGTTTCTCGACAGACCGCCATAATACCGTTAATAAAGTCAGAATTGAATTCGTTGGACTAACCCTACGAAGATATCAAAATCGTGTTCCATATCTGAACTCGACGTTTCTGACACGATCCTTTATGGGACGCCACACAGATGATCGGTGTCTGCACGCGAGCATTTCGTCGACCAGCATAGTCGTCACTTCGTAAAAAAATCCCCCCCCCCCCTGGGAACAAGAGTGGCAGTAACATCGTATAAGGTCCCTCGTAGACAGCGGTATTCATAACGAAAGTTGCAATAAAATCTTTACTGCCCTCGGCCCTGTACCGTTGGATCCAAACGCAAAAAAAAATGAAGAAAAAAACAGACTCGCAGGAAACCGAAGAGGGAAGTCGACGGTTTCGTGTTTCGCGATTCAGCACGAATATTACGTTCCATTTATCAGAATCACGCCCCGAAATGAATGCAGAAACGACCGCGCGGAAGTCACCGTTATTAGGCAGTGGCCGTACACACGATATCGCCGTATCTTTGTGGGTTATTAAATGCTTATTAAATCCGAGAAACGACACCACGAGGTTTTACAACCTATTTTCCGAAATCTCCTACTTAAATCGGCCGTTTCAATATTTAAACGGTCCACGACAGACGACGGTCGTTTGTCGGGACGAATGCTAAACGGACCAACGTTTCAAGCTTCCTCGGGTGTGCATATAACCTTTCAAGATTTGAAATAAAATTCAAAATAAATTCACGGCTGTTAGGCGTAATAAATATCAGTGGTTTTATTCTTTTTTTTTTTTATTCGAATCGCCGCTTCTTTTATAGTACCGTAGAGTCGCTTGTTGACGCCATTTTGCGATCAAGTCGACGTGTATCATCGTCATTTTTTAAGTGGAGACGAGCTGCATTGTTCGAATCGGTTGAATTTTTTTGTTAGACACGATATATGCAGGGTGTTCCATTCGAAGCTTCACACATAAGTATCGCATGGTCAAGTCAACTAGTACCGAAGTCCATCTGCATAAAACATGTGACCGTCATAACCCAGATAGCACGTAACGCCTTGAAGACGGCCATTTTACAGCTATTTTAGGTCTGAGGCGCCTTTAAGCTGTCTTTAAGACGTCATTAGGCGTCATGTGCTATAGGGGAACATGTTCATGTCCCCAAAAAAACGCACGAATCCATAACGACTATTAATTTATTAATCGATAATTCATCGGGCCATGAAAGTGAAGAAATTAATCAATTTATAAATTTGTAAATTTTCAAAAGTTTATCATGTTTATCGATCCATGAAATTAGACATGCGTTCATCATCGGTAGTTCTAGAGTTAAAAAGGAAAGACATATCAGTTACAATTCTACGTGCAGCCAGAGTTTTCATGTTCAGTTTTATAAGACTAGGTGTATAATCGTATATATTTTTTATCCCCCACCCCTTTCTATCTTTCGTGGAAAATAGAACACGGTCAACCCCATCACTCGTAAACAAGTCACCGCCCATTTTGGGCCTGTTGATCGTTCGTTGACAAGGTTCGACACGGAACTGTTTTTTTTTTTTTGTTTGTTTCTATCCTTCCCGTCCGCTCCCGCAGGACAAGAGGATCACCGTGGTGGACGCATTGGCGCATCCTTACCTGGACGAAGGAAGGCTCAGATATCACTCGTGCATGTGTACGTGCTGTTACACGACCAGCGCCGGGATGAGACAGTACACGGTGGAGTTCGAGCCGGCCACGTCGCATCCGTTCGACGATCTCTGGGAGCGGAAACTGACCACCGTGCAGCAGGTGAAAGGTAAGAGGACCCTCGAACCGCATCGATCTCTCTTCTAACTAGGGTAAACGTCCCAATTACTGCCATTCAGAGTTGCGCAGAATTTTATTCGAATAATACACGGTGAAACGTAACAGTATCTAAGGGCGTCGGCCTGAGCTTTAAACAGTTTATTTATTTATTTATTTATTTATTTATTTATTTATTTATTGATACACGGGTATATAACCCTTTAGTATACAATCCAGTTATAATCAGTCAATTGTAGGTAACAATGTGTTGTATAATCTATGCCTAAAAGAGAACAGAATTTATTAACATTCATAATTATGCGTTTTATGCAATTATATTGTCCATTGTCTCAGTTAATGAGATTAAATAATTGTTCGACAAATATCGACTCATTCATAAAGAAGTATTATTTTATTACAAAAATTGAAATTTCCAAGTTTAAGCAATTATAAATAACGAAATATTTTTATTATCTTTCATTCGTTATTCGGAACGCTATCTAACGAGTTTGCCCATCTCTGCTGCCAGTGTTCCGAATACTGTCACATTATCTATCTTACTTAATAAAAATATAACATAAAAAATTGTGTATACAAAATGTTGTTATTAATTAGGGACTCCGATTTACATAAAAACAAAGAAATACATATACTTGTGTGTACCTGATTTAAAAAAATTGATGTTGCAAAATGAAAGTGCAACTTGACCGTAAGAAACGCGACTACGTAAATAGGAAGTGATGGGAAAATCATACTAAAGAAGGAGTTGTTATTTTACTATTTAACCTATATCTATTGTACAAGAGGAATTGTTAAAGTATATAAGAATTACTTTAATGTTTGAGGTGACAGTTATAAGAACACTGGGATTGCTCGCAGATTTTAATTAATGATCAATTAATTCTTCATATTTAATGCATAAAACTATTTTTTTTAACAAAAAAAAAAAAGTCACATTACAATCTTAAGGTGGCAGTAATTGGGACATTTACCCTATTCTTCGCAAAATTCCACCGGATACCATCACCATCACACGCGTTTCGCGTGCGGGTAATTGCTTTGACTTTTCTTTCACGCTGTATCGTTCGGACCCCTCGACACCTGGATACACTTCCTTCCTCTCGGGACCATTGTTTAACCTGACCTCTTTGGAGGATCTTGGGAATAGAGATCCTCGAAGTCGAGGGACAGCGATATTGTGTCCTCGTGAAAACCATTGAGTTGTAAAGATGGTACCCCCGTTTCGGTAGTCGAAACTGTATTTTCAGACGATCGAACATCTTCAGGACCGTGCATTGTCAATTCCGAATGGGTTACCTGTGGTTTCATTTTTACCAATACTGTGATTATTATTGAGTAGGTGGCAGCAGAGCCTGAATACAGTAAATCCTTGATAAGTGTTCTAAGACCCCTCGGCAAGGACAGAGAGAAGTCCACAGATGTAGCACTGTTCATTTCGAAATAAAAACAGTTGAGAACTACTGATAACTGGCTGTCGAAAAGTGTAAAATACGATGAAAAAAAGTAATGTCAGACTTTCCGAAAAATTTAGTTGAAAAATATGAATTCATGAAAAAGTTACAGCAATTTTTTTAACGTAACATAATTACCAGAAATCACGTGAAATTAACAGAAAACCCGTCACGAATATTTTGCCGGTACCTAATATATTCCCGTTTGACAGAAGAAGTTATTTTCATGCATAGTCGGTGATTGTAATATTACAGAAATTAATGATACAAAGATTATCACGTTTCTGGATGGAATCTCTTTGCTTGTTACAATTATTAGCGAAACAAGGGCCGTTTTCCAGCTGACAGATTAGTCGCAGGAAGGAACGAAAAAAAAAAACAAAGAAAATATGTCCAAGGGACTTTATGTGCGTTATTAATAGTTGAACGTCTCTGGGCACCGTGGCCTAACCGCTGTCGGAGAACAGTGATGCGATAGACTACTTCGCGTGTGCTTAGAACAGCTCCGATAAATCATAGTTTATCACCAGCCTGGCTTGGGGACCGTAAAGTTATCGTATATACGAGCTTTCCTCCTCGTAATCGCCTCGAAACTGGGTCTAATATCGCGGTTAAAAAATTGCACCGAGCCACGTGTGTGTGTGTTCGTTGCTTCAGGGTTGCTAAGGGGTGGAACTTGAATCGTCCACCACGCTCTTCGCGTAAAAAATCTCTGGCATGGAGTTCTCGAGGAAATATTAAGGTGTGTTACAGAAAATTTCGCGTATACGTTAAATTAAACCGTGTTAAATTAACCGTTTATTATATAAATAAATTTTTATCGTTAAAATACAGCCTTCGTTGAGAATCTATTTCTTCTTTTATGTACTATGTGATATTTAGTCTTCGGACGATCAATTAATAAACTACGGAAGTATATATAAAATTATAGAAGAAAAAAATATGAGAACAAAAATTAATAAATCTGATACTTTGTATACGATTTCTTACGGTCAATTACGCGCGATTAGGTAAATCTCTCGGTTGAGGTGGCTCCCGTAATTTAATAATTATTAACGGAACATTTTGAAAAGCTTCAACTTTCGAAGGGACGGATGAGGGTAGAAAAAAATCCATTTTTATACAATGAAGAAAACAAGTTTTTCTGTTTCAGTATTTTGAAGTAATTTAACAGACTAATCATTCAAATTAAATTGGTCAAATTGACAAAAACTATAATGTGCCATATGGAACCACAGCTAGATACGACACCAAACGCAAAAGCTACCCTAACCCCTTGCCCTATGATATTCTTGATGTCCACAGTCTCCAGAATTACTTTACCATCAATAATTCCCCACAAACTAAAGAAATTCGTTTACTTATCGCAATTGTACATTTACTCTAAAAGTTAAATATTAATATCAGCAATTTAGTATTTCACTTTGACTTAAAGAAAACGAATAATATGTCCACCACGAGTTTGACCCGATGTTATAAAGCAAAGGATTAAGTTCCCCAAAACTAGAGTGACGACACACACATCCCGCGTGCAAAAAATAAGAAGTGGCCCGTTCCCTTCGACTCCACCAACTGATACCCATTTGGTTGTCTGTTTCAGAGGAAATGCACAAATTTATAGCGGAACAGCTGAACACGTCGCGCGTCCCGCTCTGCATAAATCCGCAGTCCGCGGCGTTCAAGAGCTTCGCAAGGTAAGCCGTAGGTGGCGGATCGTCCAGGTTTTAAAATGAAAACGATCGATGATGATTACCGTAGCAAAATAAACGTCAGCCTAGGATATAGGGGGAGAGAGGGAGAGGAATAGAGAGCGAGAGAAAGAAAGATCGAGAGATAGAGAGTGAGTGAGAAATAGGCGGTTCGAAACCGTTATTGAGGGACAGAATTTTTTAAAAATCGGGTCCGCGGGAATCGAAGCCTCCCTTCACGGATCCTCCATTCTCTTTCGTCCCCTCCTATTCCCCCGTTTACCCTCCACCTCCAACTACCCCCGGAACACGACACCCCTGACCGATCCCGCGAGAGTATAAATCCGAAGGGATCCACAGAGGGGAGGAACCGACGAAAAAAAAAAAGGACATCGTTCCGGTTGCGTTCCACCCCAGAGAAAGAGGAAGCTAAAAAAAGATATAGCAGCGCACACTATGTTTCTCTCTCTCTCTCTCTATTTTCTTCTTTTCGGTTTCGATTTTTGTATTCGTCGAAGTCAGAGATCACAGGACAGAAGCAGAGTAAGAACGAATCGGATTAAAAAGACGGTAGAAAAACGTAAATAGGGTGAGAGAGAGAGAGAGAGAGAGAGAGAGAGAGAGAGAGAGAGAGAGTGGAACGGCTGAGCGTGTCGTGGGACGGAAATTAAAAACCATGGAGAACGAGTGGGAGGTGGAGGAGTATGGGATTGGTGGATGAGAGAGAAGGATGGAGGGTCGAGAGGGGTGGAATTGATCGAAACCAGTAAGAAGAAGCGATCTTTTGTCCCGACGACGACCCTTCTTCTCTTCTCGGTAACATCCTCTACGTAGGTTTGGCTCGAGTACCGAACCACCACCGCCCCTCGACCATCCGTCTTCTCCTCGGATACTTCCGGATCACGTTCCGTGGGAAACGGATTAAGAATTGAACCGCGTCTCCGTGCCGCGTGCCTTATATGCGAGTATGTTCCGTGATCTGTGTCTGTAGATCGATGGAACGATCGAGCATCATCAACGATCGAGCGACTTCACCACCACCATTCCTTCCCCCTCCCCCATCCACCCTCCCCCCCCCATCTGCTGATCATTATTCCGGGGGAGCGATGGCAGATTTTTATTGGATGAATCTGGGATAGACGGTGGAGGAACGAAATTGTCCGATTACCACACGATTGTGTGTCCATTGTGAGAATGGAAAAACCCTTTTTTTAATTTTTTTTTTTTTTTTTTTTTTTTTTTTTTTGACAATCGAGATATATGTATTCTAGTTCAGTATGGTATCGTGGCCTCGGACAGACAAAGACACACACATACACACACATACTGACATATTTCTCGGTCACCGAGTTCCTCCACTTTCCGCTTTGATTTGTCGAAAAGAAACGAAACGAAAAGAAACGAGCATGAGAGAGCAAGAACGAGAGAAAACAAAAACCTACCATCTGTCTCCGCTAGAGAAGGTGCCCCCGAGAGGACGATGATCCGGCCGATCGTCTCGAGTCACGTGAAAATACCCAGAAAGAGAGGAAACGAAGGAAGGGATAAATGTGTCGATCTACACGGTGAAACGAATTTAACGAGATCAGCTCGAAATGCGAGAATCCGAAAGAAAGAGAACTGATCTCGATTCCCCGAGAGCCCCCCGGTGTGAACAATGCTGAGAGGCGAACGAAAAAAAGAAAAAAAGAAAAGAAAAATAAATAAAAGGACTCGATTAGTAGTCTTTATATATTTTATATATATATATATATATATATATATATATATATATATATATATATATATATATATATATATATATATATATATAATCATTGAAGTTATATGTAACATGTTCTCGTGTTGCTTATTGCCGTCAAGTTAGAGCAAGCCGATCGTCACCGACCCAGCGCCCTGCGCCGCGTATACGTACACTTTACCACTACCAGTACCGAATCAGCTATCTACCACTACTGTCAGCTACTATCGACTACTACCGCTATCGTCTACCACTACTACTACTACCACTACTGCTACTACTACTACTTCTACTACCAATCGTGTTACGGTCTCTTCCTGAACGAAACCGAACGAAACAGAAAGAGAGAAAGAGAGAGAGAGAGAGAGAGTGAGAGAGTCCAGCTCTAGTCGGCGTGACCTCGCTCGCAGAGGTACTTGTCAACAAACCATTTTAACCAACAATTTTCTTTTTGTGTTGTTTTATATTGTTGTTTTAGTTGGACACCAACCTTTCTGGTTTTCCTTTTGAACATTGCCTTGCTCTCATTTTTTTATTTTAGTAATTGTATATACAGGGTGTTCCATTTAAATGGTCCCACTCGAATATCTCTGAAACTAAGAAATGTTTAAGACAAAAGATAAATGCTATCAGGGGACACACTTTCTGTTGTGAGCAACAATTTTCTGTGTGGACGCGTAAAGGTCATATGAAGGTCAGCTTTGTTTTTGTGTAATGGAATTGTATATTTATTACTGTACTACTCGATGGTACTCGTTATTCCGTACATACAGTACTAAATCACTTATGGTGGATTAAAAAATACACGATTCCATTTAAAAAACGAAGTTGACCTTCATATGACCTCTAGGTGTACACATAGTACAAAGTTACATTAGAACAGCATTTAAACGGCCCGTCGCTGGCGCACCCTGACTTATTCGAGTGAAAGTGGTAGTTTTATAATAACCCCGAAAGAGAACACACCTGAGAGAGAGAGAGAGAACGCTTTGGTCGACACGAGTGTAAACCTGGAAGGCTCTGATCAACCATGCAGTCTTCAGTTGATGAGAGAACGCGCGGATTCGGTTGAAAACCACGAGAACGAGATACAATAAACGCAATCAATTGAAAATAATCGATGCGAAAATGGGCCGAAAAAACACGCGGAGAGAGGCAAAGCTAGGGGGAAACGTGACGTAAGAGTAAGGGCCTACTACCACTTGGTAATTTTGTTTTAACCTACCGTAATAAGTGTTAAACTTACTGTTTATAAATAACAATTAAAAACGTTGACAAGTGTCACTTTAACATAAATTTCAATAAATAACACTTAAAAACACTTGACAAGTGTCACTTTAACATTTTCAAGTGGATAGGAGGCCTTTCCCCTGCGTTACTATTTTCCCCTAACGGAAGCCGAGTTTCATTATAAGGGTATACCTGGGTTAGAAACATATCCCCGAACTCATCTCGAATGTCAACTTCGAAATTTCACGTTTAACAGACGGATACGAAAGATCACTAAACCATAATACCCCCGTTGTCGTCGTCCGGAATTGTGCAATTTTCTATTTCTCTTTCTCTTGAAATAAATAATTTTCGATTTAGACGTGATCTGACGGGGATCCGGTTGGTACAATGATCGATAATCTTGCGTGGAAGGTTCTCAATCGTTTCACGATTTCCGGAAAAATCGTTCGTTTCCATTTAATATATCTCGTTTTCTTTTCCCCTTTCGGTTCGATGAATTTTTCTTATTCCATTTTTTTCTTTCGAGTATCGACGAGATCGCAACCTGGTTGGAAAACGCAGGATACAGCGATCTTTTATTCTTCTTTTGTTTTCCGTAGCGACCAGCCAGGATCGGTTCGATTATCCTTTTCAATCGGATTCACCGCCCCACTCCCTCCCACTGAAACACTAAGAGTGTTTTTCATTCTTTTTTTGTTTTCTATACGCCATCTGTCTCCTGTTTTTTTTTCCTCTTCAATTCTTTTTTCCTTCGCAAAGGTTGTACGGTACAATGGTAGACGATATTACGTGGGCTTTGATAAGAATGTTTGTCGAACGAGGGATCCAAAAAAAAAAAAAGAAGAAAAATATCCGTGAAATCATTACTGTCATTTCGCCAAGTACGGGGCGAATGCTCGCGATCGTAGGATTTGCTTTGCCAAGCGCGCGCGCGCGCGCATGCGAGGTGAACTTCGGTGACCCGGAAATTCAGCATTTCCCCACGGAAAGTTTGCTCGTTTTCGAAAGGGACTCGTTGAGATTTGCTGTAAGTGGGCGCGGAGTTCCCAGCGTTGGCCAGCTTCACGATTTTTAACGGTGGTGAACCACCCCTTCGCGATAAATATATATTACGTCGCACGGGAAAATTCGTGGCATTTTATGCCCAGTGTTTTTGGTATTATTAGACTCTGGATTTTATGCATTTGTAGCCTATACTGCCCTCGTTAGATTAATTGTCGTAACTAACATATTCAGACATCCGAGAAAAATGTGGTTTTATGATTTTATTCGTGTCGTCCTTATAGGGGCTGCAAACCTTTCCGCCGCGACCGCCGCACTTATCGAGACATCACTGTACCTCATTATTATTAAAGTCATAATAACACCAGAAACATAAAATATGTAATTTCTCCATCTGTTCATAATAATTTGATCACCCACTGTAATTTTCCACGCTTGATTTTTCCTACGAACTTGGCAAGGCAAAGGGGATGAGGCCCATAATATGGGCCGTGAGAATCTGACCACGCGCAGGAAATACAAACATCGAGAGAAAATTTGCGAGGATAAAAATGAAACGGAGACAGACAGGCGAGGGACAGCAGAGAATACTAGAGAGAGAGACGAACGTCATTGGTTAAAGACCTCTCGAATAGTGTGTATAACGATCGAGGACCGAAGAGAAAACTGTGTGTGTGTCCACTGAATTGATAATCGAGAGCCGAGCGGCCTTTTGTCACCCATGCTCTGACAGCTGCATGGGAAATCAGACGAGGCGTTTGTTTGTTTGTCTGTTTGTTTTTCTTCAATTTTGTTGTTTTGTTGTTTCGTGTTAAGCTACCAGACCTGTCGCGTCGACCCTGTTCCGTAGACATTTGAAGAGTCGAGGCTCCCGCGAGATCTTGTACACGGATGAAATTGTTTGTTCGTCCTGTGGGAAGAAGGAAACTGACTTGGTCCTGTGGGATAGTGAACATGGAAACGATTATCTGGTAATCGAATTGAAAAGAATATGATCGAAGCCTGTCGATGGTGACGAGATTCAGGCTGTATAGGACCAAGACTGTTCGTTCGTCACACGATATCCACGAAGAGAGAGCAAGTGATTGGGAAATGATCGCGCGACTCTTCGAATCGATCGTCAGGAGACACGCAGAGCGTTTCCTCCCTCGAGAATCGAGATATCGTATCGTCTGTGGAATGGAAACACTGTGGTCTGTCCAACGAGTCGAGTTAGTAGATAATAATTGGCTGGAAATTGTTCCTATCCCACCTAAATGGTCGTTACTGGGCTGCGGATGTTTATGTAAAATCACAATTTTAGGCACTAATTTATATATAAGTATGAGATAGAAATATATTTTCTGCGCCAGACATCTTATATTGATAATAAAGTACAGACTCCTCTCGATTATTGTCACGAACTCGGTTCCACGCCGGGACAATAATCTCATAGGGAGAAATGCTTCAGACCCTCGGAAATTTGTTTTTTGCTCGAGCCTCGGCAACAAAGTATACACTTGACAGATTCTACGGTCTCCCCCACTCTCCCAGTGGTGGGGATAACGCCTGGACAATAATCGTGTAGAACAAGCCAGACGATAATCGAGATGAATCTGTATAAATGTTATTGAGTTTCATCGAAGTCTTTATTCTATTACATTTTGTGTATTAAAATTTGTTATAAATGTATAAATATCCGCAGTCCAGTTATCCCTTTTTTCGTAGTTACACTGACCCGAGTCGTTGGATGAGGTATAGTAGCAATAGTTGAATAGCGACTCGCGGTTTGTTCGTTCGAATTTTTACCAGTTACCAAAACATCACTCCACCTCTCTCTCTCTCTCTCGGTCTCGAAGAACAGAACGGGGTGGAGTGTGGATCAGTGGGGCGTGGCCATGCACAGTGGTGGGTGAAGAAGCTCTTCCCACTGACCTTGAGCAGTCCTTTAACACTAGAACTACCAGCGTTCAATGCACACTAAATTATATTGTATAATATATTAATATCTATAATATATAATACAGTATTGCACAATATAGTGTAATGTAAAATATATAATAAAGGTTGACCTGATTACCGTCTTTATAATATCAGTAATTGTGAAACAAGAAATCTGAACTCCGTCGTTTTGACGGATTTGGTAGTTTTAGTGTTAAATCCCCGTATTGGACTCCGGTGAACGAAAGTGCTCGCGATCGACACATCACGCGACAGTCGATCTTTGCCAATAATTCCGCCAACCCCGTGTAGTAGTTCTTCGGTATATACAGAGTGTCCCCGATTTAAGTGTCAAAATTTCTGCTCGTTTTTCCTCTATTTTGGAGAAAATCGCAGGAAAAGAAACAAGATATGTTTTTGTTTTTTCACTTACTTATATTCATGTTTAAATTATTTAAATTGTTATTAAATTAAATTGAATTAATGCTCTTTCAATGCAAGCATTAGACAGTGCTCTGATGATATTTGGTGCACTGCAGCTACAATTTTCAGTACTAGCCTCAATTTTTGCGATTTTCTCCGATTTTCATCTCGACTGTATTCCACATCCTCGAGACGCACCGCCGCCACTCGTTGACGATGGCCACACTATGCCCTCGCTTCCTACGCCCCCTGATTGTTGTTAGCCTACAAAACTCGAAGTGTCGAGATAAACGCTTTGGGAGACGGTTTCACCCGCGGAGAGAGAGAGAGAGAGAGAGAGAGAGAGAGAGAGAGAGAGAGCACGCGTGAGGGAGGCTCGAAGTATTGTAGCTTGCAAACACACTCACACCTTTGTTCTATTCCCGCGAGTCGCGTTAAAGAAAACCCATTCCCGAGTTTGACGACGAAAAATAAAAAAAAAATCGAAAGAGAAAAGATCTGAACCAAAAAAAAAAAAAAAATAAGAAACCAATCAGAACCATTAATATAAACACGACAGATACTTTTTTCTCTGAAAATAAATAAATAAATAAATAAAAACAATTAAAACAGCCTCTAATGATCTCTTCGTACGACTTGCAGCTCCACGGTGGCTCATCCCTCGGAATTGCCACCCTCTCCTCACCAATGGGAATAAAAGTGCTCGTCCGAAATCCGCGAACACGGCCGACACCCGCATATGTATATTCGCTTCATGTGAAGAGCGAGAACTTAAAGGATTTTCTGCATGCCTGAAGAGAGAGAGAGTGAGAGAGAGAGAGAGAGAGAGAGAGAGAGAGAGAGAGAGAAAGAAAGAGAGAGAGAGGGGGGTGGATGTAAAGAAAAAGAAGACAGAGGGATTGAGGGATAAAGAGAGAGAGATATAATTAAATGTATACATATGGGGGGAGGGGGGGGAAGAAAAAAAAGAAGAGAGAAAAAGAGGAGGACAGAAAACGGCCGGACGAGGAAGAGACAAGACACGAGATGGAACTGGAAAAATGAGAGAGAGGGGTGTCGAAAAAGAACGATGAAGAATCCACAGGAGAGAAGAGAGCAAAGAGAGACAATAGACTGCCGAGCACTGTAGCCTCAAATTTTTCGACTAGCTGATATATATATATATATATACATACATACATAGACGTATATGTATATAGATGATCCATACATGTTATATATATATATATATATATATATATATATTTATATATATATATATAAATATGTATTATAGATACCGCTGTATACAAACGTGAGAGGAAGGAAGCCAATTAAGAAAGAGAGAGGGACGACAAAGTAGCCAATTACGAAGATTCGAGAAAGTAGCCGATTAGGAAGAATGGAAGCAGGCGATCAGTTACGAGGGTTAATTGCCTAGGAGAACGTGTATAGTCTGTAAGAAAGCGTCGAAAAGACGGGCCAGTCTTTTTTTCTTGTTTGTTTGTTTCATCGTCATCATTCTTCTATCTAGATTTTACACGCACTTGTAATTGTATTCATTTGTACTTGTACGGTCGCGTGGACACTTACGGAGATCTATCGATCGATCGATCGATCGTATACGCGATAGAAAGGCAGCCTGAATCGTTCGTACGTCTACTTTCGGACGGTTTCACGGTATAAACGAAACCACGCAACGTATGCGTGTGGCTCTGTGTGCATGTGTGTATGTGTGAGACGTTAGGTCGATAGAACCACGTGTATAGTGACTGACACGTTTGTTCACGGAAGGCTGTAATTTCTGTATGATCAAATCACGTACAAGAATGCGAATTTTATTTGAACAATTAGGAAAAATGTGTGGACGCGGAAAGTATAGATAATGCGAGTATGTAAATAGATATTGCAGAGACATTTTTACACTTAATTGTTATGTTCGAAAGTACAGTAAATCTTCGATTAACGCACGAACACACAGGATCCTTTTGGAACAGTTATCGCAAAGGGGCACGATTTCAGCACTTCATGAATTGCATTTCGGGCCGAACGTCCAGTATGAAAGCGGGGGTGAAGCATGAAGCAGATAGCGTAGAGAGCTCTCCGCGCAGTTATCGAGACTTTACAGTACGTGAACGAATGTGTGAGTTACGGTAAATGTAATTGATGTCGCGGATGTCTCTCGACGGGTTTCTTTCATCGAACGACGAATATTCCTGAAGAAAAGAGACGCGATATTAAAGAATGTTGTTCGGACTGCTCGATTGCGCGAGCTCGAGTCCGATTTATTTTGTACCTGTCGAAGCGAGAATACCGAAAGAAAGAGAGAGAGAGAAAGCTCTTTTCGAGATTTAGTTCTAGAGCGTCCATACGAGACTGTTCCATGAGAAACCGCGAGAATGGATCGAAGATCGATAGATCGATCCCAGGCGATCATTTTCGTCCCCAAACCGGAGTGTCCCGCGACCTATACCGTTTTAACTGTTCGTAAGCGTTCTGTAATCACCGTGTCCTTGCGAACAGCCGCTTCGTCGAAGAAAGCTAGGATCAGCTGGATCGCAAGATGTCGAATAAAAGAGACACCCAAAGACCTCCCGTGTGATCCCGAGGAAGATGATCCACACGAGCGTTCACGGGACACCTCTAACCCCCAGCTTCGAACATCACGTTCTCGGGTTTGTCCGTTCATTCGTCGTGGCAAGGATCGTGTAGCGATAAAAATCATTGTTCTCCAGCCTGTAGGTTGACAAAAGATTAGAGGGTTCACGCGAAATCCTGGATCGATATTCAATCGACGTTTCCAAATGCCCTTGGGCCGATACCTAGAGCTTCGATCCATCGATTTTGAACTGTGGAACGGAACCGATTTCGGTTCACGTTGAAACGACGATCAATCAATGACGTCTTGTCCGGTATATAGGTAATCCACGATTCCTTAGATCGCACGATCACATCCCCCGAACAAAAAATCCACTGCCGACGAATCCGTAGCGGTACCGAGTCTCCAATTAGTGGGAAGGCCGGTGCTAAGACGAGCACAACATACCGCCAAAAGGGGGATCTCATTCGGATCGGTCCGTCTTTCCGTGGACAGATGTACACGTTAGTTTAATTTTTACCAGCCCTCGCAAGGGTATATCGCGTGTATAACCGGTGTTCCGTGCGAGATCTCTAATCTGCTTCTCGATAATCCAGATGCAGACCTCCCCTAGACTTTAGACAGCGATCGTGTCCCCTTCAGCTGTTCCCAAGACGTTGTTCGCGTTCGAATACGATTTTCGTTTCCAACATTTCCGTCGCGCGACGACGTCCTCGACGGAACGATCATGCCGATGATTGTTCGATCGGGGCCGTCGATCGACCTTTTTACCACTAGCTGATAATTTACGATTAGTAGGTTCAGACGCATCCCCCGGCCACGGGGTGCCCGTTAATTTACGTTCTGAGTGTGATTTTAGTTTAAGGAAAACTTAGGTAGCCAGTAGAGTTTGCGAGACAGAGGGAATGTACCCGCGTGTGGGTATGTGGTCCCTAGATAAGAGTAAGCGAACGCGTCCGACGCTCGTTAGGATTTTCATTTTTCATCGTGAACGGACAGACGACCAATCTGTAACACGCGTGTACCGTAAACACCGCACAGATGTGTTCTCTTTTTCACGAGGACTGAACGCGATCCAGGCCTGTAAACGACGTTTTAACGTTTAAGCACTTTTAGCGTAATCGATCGAGGACGGAGAGGGAGGGGAGGGGACAAAAAGGCAGGAGAATTACCGTTTCTTGTTAAATAAACGAAGGATTCCATCGGGAATCGAATGGACAAACTCAATCGAAGGAGATCTCGGGATCGATCGACTGCTATCGAGATCCCTTTAACTCTACGACCGTAGAGACGACCCGTGCGTGCTCGATCCAACGATTTCCTGGATCGTAAGTCCTTTTTTTTTTTTTTTACGGCGAACGTTATAATCGCGACGAAGCAAACGAGAACGTGGTACACAGCTTTCTTCGTCGATGTCTTCTTCATGTACTTTCTTTTCGTTTTGTTCGTTTCTTTCGTCTGTTTTTTTTTTTTTTTTTTTTTTTTTTTTTTTTTTT
Organism: Dufourea novaeangliae; assembly: GCF_001272555.1. NCBI lineage: Eukaryota > Metazoa > Arthropoda > Insecta > Hymenoptera > Halictidae > Dufourea > Dufourea novaeangliae. Next base: position 138,349 of record NW_015374058.1, on the reverse strand, counting down.
TTTTTTTTTTTTTTTTTTTTGTAATTTCGAACGAAACACGCTGAGTCGGTTCTCGTCGTCGTTTCGCGGCGTAGCCGAGGCGTTTCTCTCGTCATTTTTGTAAATATGCCATTGCGCGATCATCGTGTACATAGAACTTTTTTAGTAGCATCATCGAATCCACTGGAAATCGCAAGCACTGTATACACACCTATCCACTCACTTCCCAGAAATCTATCGCGATGTCGATTTTCAGCGTCTCTGATCCGTTGTTCGCGATCCCAGACTGATCTAGCAGAGCGTGACAACAAACAAAAAGTAAAACATCTGTGTCCGAATTCGTGTATCCTTGTACTGTATATACACAAACGTCTCGTGGAGGAATTCTTACTTTCAAAGAGAATAATACTGGAGCGGAGAACGAAGTTGTGTATCAGAGACGATGAAAATTTTGAAGCGAAACATAGCTTCGTGACGAACTTCGACGGTACCTCGCTGCGACGTTTTGTTTTTCTTTCGCCCGTTCTGGACTTTCGGGGAATCGAGATGGCGAATAGGAGAAATGAACCAATGACTTTGAAAGAAGTGAACTGTTTTACGGAAAATTTTTACTGGGATCGATCCTCGAACTCAAGGTCGTATTGTTTCGCAAGAATTTTGCACTCGAATGCCCCCTTCGAAGGGGACAAAAAGGGAAGAAAGATGTACGGGGAATCAGGAAATTCCGAGTGCAAAGTGGTGAACCTGTTAACTTTGTACGACGAGTTAACTCGTCGTGTGCTGTTCGTACGTTTTTCGGGAACGTATCAGCTCTTTTGATGCTTTGTCCAAAGATTTTTACCCTTAATCACACGCTGTAACATCTGTAAAAACATGGATTACCGTGTACTTGTTGGTTCATCGTTAAAAGCAAGTTATAATTAGTTATAATCATTTATTCTCCGTAAGTGCACTCGCATTAACGATCGAAAAATCAGTCAGGTTAAACGGGTTTTTACATATCGATGAAAGGTAATAGAGAACGGAATTAATTTGCACGGGGATCGATCCAGGATCGCTGGTTTTAGAGTTTGATAAGTTTTAACCGATTTTAGATTATTGATCCTATTCGCCGATAACGGAACAAAGACGAGAAAAAGGCTTCTGATTGTTTTACCGCGGACCCTTATGTAGATTTTTACGTCGCAATTCGACGATTCTTTTGTTCTTTCTTTTTTTTAATCTTTTAACAGCCTTTCAGGAGTTTATATTTCTTAGTTGGCGCTTCGTCGTTCTAGTTCTTAATTGCTCCATCTACACTAGTTTCTAAACTGCGAAAACTGATTTTTTAGTCTACCAAAGTTTAAAATATTAAACTTTGGTAGACTAAATCTATCGTATCTATAATAATAGAAGCAGGAATCTAGTGAAATAATCAAACACACCATATCATCTACCGAATAGCTATTTATTACAAAATTTAACCAAATTTTATCTTATTATCAACATAAATTTTTTATTGTTCTTAATATTTGGAGATACAACCATTAAGAGAAAAAAAAAACTTTCAGAGTTAAAAGTTAAAAGAATATTTGTTTCTTTCGACCGATTAAGATGGAATTTGTATTCTTTCGACCGATGAGACACGCGTGGATCGATTAACGAAATTTTTTTTTTTTTTTTCAAAAATGGAGTTGTAACAGTTAAGAATTCGGACGACGGCTTTACGAAACCTGTAAAAGTCCAGGGGAACAGAGGATCGCGCGTGGTTCCGTTGAAGCTCCGCTTAATTACGACGATTCACAGATTAATTAAATCCCTCGAGGGAAGCGTGGAGGTGAACAGAAAAACAGAGGGAGTGAGAGAGGGAGAGACGTAGTGCGAGCAAGTAAAAAACAAAACGGAAAGAGAGAGCTGAGTACGAATGCGTATGAGATAGTGTAAATCAATCGAGTGTAATTTCAGAATGGGTGTGATTTAATGTTTCCTATTAAAACGAGATGAAAAGAAAAAGCGAAAATCGAGTAACACGTTAGATGATTACTTAAACGGCAAGACTTGTAAATACGTAGCTCACTGTAGCTGGTCAGTTGGGCATTTAACGATACACACGTACACAGACACGAACACGTACATATACAAACACACACACACACACACACACACACACACACACACACACACGCTCTTTCACCTCGAAAGAAAAAGTGGTACAACAAAGAAAAAAAAAAGAGGAAAATCGTAAACAAGAAGAGGGAATAAGCGCACTCCTCGAAGGTACACACGTGTGTGTACACAATACACAGGCATTTTTCTTTTTCTTATTTTTGGAGCGTGCGCGTGTGTGTGTGTTCGTCGATTCTTCGGTTCACCGGAGGATATATAAATGGAATAATAAACTGGAGGCTAGGTGATAATGCATAAGTCGTGTAAGGTACCTTACGTTTATAGATAATGAGTAATTAAGCGACAAGTAAACGAAAACAACAAAAAAACATAAATAAACTCCACGTATACTCCAAACAACTAGCGAATATGCCTTCATTAATGGGAAAGTGACTGGCACGAACAATAAAGTTGCTGAGGATAAAACGAAAACGAAAAAAAAAAAAGAAGTAACAACGCAGAAAGAGAGAGAGAGACAGAAAGTAATTGTGAAAACGACTGGAAACCAGTGGTTCTCTTGTCTCCGGTCTCTGGCGAATCATTCAGCGTTCACCTCGTTATTCCTGAAACGTTCATTTTCTCGTTTATTTGGTTTTTTTATTTGTCCACGAATTTTGTTTCCAGGTTTTTTCACTCGCCCGTCGATCATTTCTTTTTTATTTGTTCTCGTCTTGGGGGAGACAGGAATTTTCCTTAGAAATTTCCTAGAAACGGATTCGTTTGATTTCCATGCGTATCGGATAGACATTTTATAATCGACACCGTGTAGGACGCTATATAGTACAAATTTCTTCTCGATCACTACTAACAGTCATAAGATTGAAACAACTTTTCACCACATCGATCTTCGACACCTCGTGAGTGTCGGGTCGAGGTACGAATGACTTGGTTATAATAAACCTAAATAACTCTAAAAGAAGAAAAGAGCAATAAAATTGATGTAAGAATTAAACTTGACACGATTTCTAGACTGTGCGCAATTTCATGCATTCATAACCTTATATAGAGCGCTGTGAAATTAAATAAAAGAAGAAAACCATCCATCGGATGCAACGACATTTCGATTTTATTCTTGAATCCAATAAGACACTTCAGCGAAGGAAGAATGCCCTACTTTTGATTCTTAAGAAAGAAATTCCTACTTTCGATTCTTAAGAAAGAAACTCCTACTTTTCATTCTTAAGAAAGAAATTCCTACTTTTGATTCTTAAGAAAGAAATTCTATTTTTGTTGTAAAAAATAAGATTTTGCAGAAAAATGCAAAGTAATACCAATTTCATGAGAATTTCGATTCGGTAAAAGAGATTTTAGGGCCTGTCTCTCCAAAGGTCGTTATTGGTTTTCGCAATGTTTTTCCAATTGGTTCACCACGCCCACTCTGCGCATTGGCCAAGCGACGAGGGCAAGGGGGATATACACTACCAGGCAAAAATATGAGACCACGTCTGATAATTTAAGAAAAAGAAAAATAATCGTAAGTAACGTTGCTAAAATTGATTGGAAAATGATTTGTACACATAGGTGATTCCGTGACTTTTATTATATCGTAACAGAATGATAATTTACTGTTCCATCAATCGTGAACTCTGGTCCCATAATAGTTTTGGCTGCTGGTGTACATAAGGGGGCGGAGATCCTTTCCTCGTTCCTTACTCCGTTCAACAAATTTCAACTTCTTTTCTGACTTCTAACATTCGATATCCGTTTCTTATAGATTCTTGTGCCCTGAATACGAATCTGCAGACGGTTCTTCGCCAGCAGCCCCAGTTATCGAAAAAATTTGATTTCGAAAAGAAATGCAAGATTAATCATTTAACGCAACAATCAACCGAATAAATATTACTGTTTAAACACAGAAAATATTGAAAGATGAAAATTTGCATTTTTCTTCAAAATCAAATTTTCTCGAAAACTGGTGCTGGCGAAAAATCGTTTGCACCTTCGTATTTAGGGCACAAAAATCTTCAACACACGGCTATTGAATGTTAGAAGTCCAGATGGATTGCAGAACCGATTCGAACCCGTGCATATGATTTGTAAGAGGCGACGGATATGGAAGAAACAGGGGGATCCGTCGTTTTCTGGCAAAATTTTGGAAGATACGTGTGAAACGACCTGTCGTTAGTAACTAAGAGGCCTTAATATATTGCGTTCACGACAGACACACACGCCAGTATGTAATGTCGGTTCGACTTTAAGCGTAACACTTTTAGCATAGACGAAGACTATACACACACAAGATAATTGTAACCGGTTAAGCGCGAGTAATCGATAGTAACGGGCACGACTTATGAGATCCCTGACCCTCTTGCAACCGAGTTCAGGGTCTGGGTTATAAAAAAACACGATTGAACACCGTGGACTTTTAAAATGCAACCGAATACTTCGCTTCCTGAGGTTCTCCCATTTTCCAAGGAATTTTTTATCCACCCCCAACTCGTAGAGTATCATTGGTAAACTGCGGATTTTATGCATTTATAGCCTATAGGTCTCTGTGAAATACAAAGAAGGACGACATTTTCGTCAGATGCAATGAGTCTTCTTTTTTTTTTTTTTAAGCTCCATAAGATACTTAGAGGAAGAAAAGAATTCCTACTTTTGTTTTTGTTCTTATGGACAACCTTCGAAAATGTGATTTTGCATAAAAATCCGCAGTTTGGTGTCGTCGTTCGATCAAGATATACGCGATGGTGCTTTTCGAGGAGTCCAGGCCGCGGTGTCTCCGGATTCGGAAGACTCGTGGTCGATTGACCGCTCAAGACTGCTTTCCCCACCCCCAACCTCGAGGATGAGACAGATGGTAGATCGGTAGGGGATGATCCAAAACACGGTGATGTCGAGTCGCCGATCGAATCGTCGGAAACAAAACGCTGAGAACGGAAAACCGTGACGTTTTCGAAGTAACTTAATAATTTGTTTAAGGTGGTTCCCACAAATTTTTAACAATTGTGAATTTAGTTGAAAATTTTGACAGAACATTCTGAAAAGCTTCGACTTTCGATTGCTACCAAAAAGTCGCAAGGTCATGGACGAAATTATTGAAAAAGAAACTTTATAAAAATGTCTTTTTAATAGGAGCCTTATAGGTACTGTAGTTGACACTGAGAAGTTAATCACTTCTTATTTAATTAGAAAAAATGACATTTTCATAAAAAATCACGGAGAATATTATGGTATGGAAAAAAAGATATGTTAAGGATCAAATAAAACTAAAAATTAAGATCGAAGTACGCAAACTTAGGTTTCAAAAATTTTGGTACAATATGCAACAAATATTTGTTTTTTTTTTCTTGTAAATTTTGTATAGGTGTCCTTTATCGTCCTGTATGATGCATGAAGGAACGGGTACCACCCTAACCGATCGCAATTATTTCGAAGCGGACGATGCCAAATATTATCTGAAAAAGATATTTGAGAGTCATCGATCTTGACTGCGTCTTGTTTCCACTGTTTCGATCGCATTCGTTTTCTTCGGGGACGAAGTAACGCGAAAATTTCGGGAAATTAGAATGGGGGTTTTTCGCTTCGATGACTGATAGAGTGGACGGTACATAACTGCAAAATAGTTAACCCTGGGTTGCTAAATTATCGTATAAAAATCACGACTTCTGATTACCACGATTTTTAGCAATCGTGAAACGTGTGGGTAGAGGATGTGCTTGAATAATTACCGTCTAAATTTTTCCATTATTTTTAAATCTGGGCTATCGTAAAATACTCATAGATTTCTATCATGATAAAAGGAATATTTTTCTAGAAATATCACGCGTGTTTTTCTTTCAGTCGTAATTTTTGCCGAATAAATCGGTAACAACGTAAGTCACAAGATATACTGCGTAGTATATCTATACAACCATCCTAAAATATTCAATCTTTATGTACCGTGGTTAAAATGAAAACGAACCATTTCTTTTTGTAGGGAATATAATCTATACTTTCCTGGAGGAACATTATTTCTCAACACAATTTCAGCCATGGCATACTTGAGTCGTTTTTATTTTAACCACAATACATGAAGATTGAAAATTTTAGGGTGGTTTTATCGCTATGCCACGCAATGTATCTAAGTGAGCCAGGGTTAACGCGTGTCTGCGCGTGAAATCTGTACAAAAGAAGCAGAAGAAACAGAAGAAATTTGTATAAAAGATGGAAGAGAAGGAAGCCAGTAACGCATTTGAAAGAAAAAAAAAATACAGCGCCAACCGGCGTTTCGTTTGATACTCGCGAGAGCATGTAAATATTAGCGTGGTATAACCTCGAGAGAATTCGCGTACCTTGAAAGTAGCCCGAAGCCTTTTCATAAATAGCCGATAAATAGTGATAGATAGAGAGGAAACGGGGATATAGGAACACAAAGAAAATTGAGTTCCCAGTGGACATTTGTGAATAAAAGGGGAGGAGGATGTGTCCAATGGAGACAACCGGAGACGGACATCCATGGTACAAAAGAACAAAAAGAAAACGAGACCTCGAACAACCATTGTATGTATACGTGGTTAATGTGGCGAGTACAGTGATATGCAATCATATCCGCGAGTAGTGACATTGATCTGTTGTGTTTCTTAGCTAGGCTAGGGTCTTATTATTAGTAATATAATTCAGAAATAATTTGTATTGAAAGTATATTTATAAACGTATATTAATTTAACGTGAAATAGCCATCTTTGATATTTTGCGAATTAATATCAAAGATGGCTATTTCACGTTAAATTAATATACGTTTATAAATATACTTTCAATAGAAAATATTTCTAAATTATATTACTAATTATAAATTCGTCGTACAAGAAGATCCTAGCCTAATTAATAAATACAACAGATCGATGTCACTACTCGCGGATATGCAATCATATGTATCACTGTACTCGCCAAATTAAGCACGTATACATATGTATATTGTACATAGTAGTACTAGGTTTACCTCGATTAAGCCGATTAAAGGTTCTAAGGGTTTTATTCGTATATATAGACGCTGTACTTAAACCGGTGGCGATCATTTAAGACCGTCGCGTATTTTTTAGAGTAGGGATGATAGAGGTTCAGAGGACACACGAGCCACTCCTAAGCTGGAAGTTTCACCTTTTTCTGACGTTTTTCCTTTCACGAATCTGCTCCCCAACGCCCCAATCCATCATTCCCAGGATAGATTTAAAGGGACTCTACTGCACACAATACAAAGAAAGACACGCAGTTCAATGAATCCCTAGCACTATCATAAGAAAGTGTTCGCCTCTGTGCAAGATTTCTTTTCTGGTTCTTTCACGACAGGGGGCAAACCTGGTTCGTTTTTATTTTTATTGTACGGAGACCAGAGCGATTTCCGGATTAGCTCGGTAATCTATACGGAACTAGGCACATTTCGTTCGGTTTCCAAAAACCGTTTCCCTGGGCCAGCCCCATCGCGAGGATATATTTTTTTGTAACGTGTATAGTGGGACGGCGTGTGTGGTTTTACTCGCAGAACTCGCTGTCGTCGACGTGAGCGTCCACCCTGAGCAACGTGTGTACAGAGACTGATGATGCTCGAGTGATATACATATATCTACAGAAAGAAAAAAAAAAACAAGCTCTTACACCCCTAACCCCCTCAGTTTATCGCTGAGAATCTTCGGGATTCGCTCCCCCAATTGTTTCCCAAAAACACCAATCGACGACGAAATTTCACGTGAGTTTCACGATAATAAATTGTGCGAGTGCTCGATCGTTCATCCAAACCCCACCCCACCCCGTTTGATCGTCTATTTAATGTCTCTTGCGTGTCCCTTGTTCTTGGTGTGTCTTCTTAAACGTGTAAATATTTATACATATATATATATATATATATATATATATAAAC